>NC_134458.1:183748145-184048145 GCF_047948215.1 Lycorma delicatula
ATTTTTGCACGTTGCACGTGCAAAATATTAAATATATATTGTTTTTATATTTTTTACTTTTTGCACGTTGTGTATTTACCTGTTTCAGTTACTATTTTTTTTCCCACTGCTGCTACCTATTTACTATTGTTCTTTTAACGCTATTATTGTTTGTCGGAAATCTGTATTATTATTTTTTTTTAATAAAAGACGTTAAATTTTTTTATATATATCTAAATGTACATATAAATAAAGAGCTACGCTAAATTATTATTGAAATAAATTAGAACTTAAAACAAATTTATTAAAATAAACTTAGACTGTGATTTCCCCTGTTAAAGAATCATCGTCAGTACCACATAAAAAGAAAGTATATATAAAAAATATGTAAGAAAATAAAGTAAAATAGAAAACCCTGAAAATAAATGACGAATAATCAAAACTTATGAAACACTGTAACACTAAGTATTTTTAACGGAATTATGAATAATAAAAAAAATAAGTAAAGATAGACAAATGTATGACATTACTGCTAACCACCCTCCAAAAATTGCTCAAGATCGAAAGACGCTTACTAATGAAAACTACGGTTCAAAGGTAATAGAAAAAGAATGCAGGCTGAAATCTAAAAGAACTATCAAAATTAACAAGAACTAGTAACAACGATAAGGAGAAGAATAAATTTCTTGGAGTACATGATCAGGATGGATCCAAATAAATTAAATAAATATCCTTTGAAAAGCTGTGGAACATGAAAAGCCAACAAAATTACCTGAAATAGATGGAAGAGGAACTCTAATGGATAGGCTTGAAAGAACACAACTGTTGTGGTAGAGGTAATGTCCAAAGAATAAGTTTACTATATAAAAGATTTTGTGGCAGAAAATAGAAGGACAGGAAAAAAATTGACAGATGAGCAAAAACGAAGCCATGTCGAAAAGATGAGAAACGCATGAAAAAAATAAACGAAGCTAGAAAGAGGAGATATTTTCGTGGTCGTTGACCTTTTCGCATAAAAAAATATACAAATAATAATTGTTATCGTTCTAGACAATCTTAACCAAAAGCGAAAAGCAATAATTTTCTGCTCGCCTCTTCAGTAGGTTGGGTAGATAAAATCTATTTCAAGAAAGATAAAGAAAAGATGAATCAAAACCGATCAAATGATCCCCTCTAATGAACAAATATATAAGGGTGGAAAATAACTTACACAAAAATAGAACTAAAACCATTTACAAAATCATGTTAAATAAATTAAAACTTTTATTAATAACATAAAATAAATATTGGTCTCCTACTGTTATTCAACAATGAAGTTTCAATTCATTGTTGATAAGCAAAATTTCCTAACTATCCAATCAATTTTTCATTACATTACATTCATACACTTTCTTTTACATTATTACATTTAAAAAAAAAAATATTTTCTAATTAGCTAATTTTCTAACCAGTTTTCAGACAATGGTGGACTACAAACCTATATCTCTTTGGTTAAATTTCTCTCATCTACCTGTTGAAGAAAAAAGTAATAAGCTGTGATGGGAAATTTGGATTAGAGATTTGAATTTTTGTAAGTGGTTTAATAGGTTTAAATAGATGACCCACACTTGGCCTCAATGAAGCTGTTAGACCTGATCGACGAGTGGCTAGCAAAGTGGAAGATAAACGTAAATACGACTAAGTCAAGTCATATTACATTTGCATTGAGGAGGGGAAACTTTCCCTAAGTCCATCTGGATGGGTCGTCATTCCACACTCGGACCGGGTTCGGTACCTTGGACTCTACCTTGATATTCGTTCAATGTGGAAGTAACACGTGAAAGTGAAAAGGTAGCAACTTAACGCTAAGTAAAAATGGCTTTATTGATTGTTAGGTAGGAACTTGTGTCTGTCGTTGTACGATAAACCTTTGATACACCAAATGGTTTTAAAACTGGTTTGGACATATTGCATATAGCTATATATATATATATATATATATATATATATTGTATACAACGTTTCCAGAACAAGCTGGCGAGGATCCATTGCAGAGGCACCGTGGTTCGCACGGATTGAGGAAATTTACGACTATCTTGGATTGCCTTATATTCGTGATAATATTTAACGGTTTGGTTTAAGTTACAAACAGCGATTACACAGTCATGTGACCTTTCTAGCAGTTAATCTCCTAGACAACAGTGAAGATATCCGGCAACTGAAACGACAAGACGTATTGGACTTAGGGTTATCTGAGTGACACTTGAACCGGTTCGGTATCAGGTATGTGATAAACGTCTTTACAAAGCCTTAGTAAGGAACCTAGCATCCTGCGCCCTTCTATTTCTTTCCCTGAAGTTGATATGCTACTATTTTGTTTGTTTAACTGTTGTTTAGTAATGCTGTGGATTCTTTTTTTGTTTGTTTCTTCACTAGACGATTGTGATCTCTTGAATCTTTGTAATCCCAACCAATTGAAGTGTATTTATTTAAATAGACTTCTTGTGTTTATGTAGTTTATTTATATACATGTTTACGTATGTATGTACACTTCATTGTGGGTGTTCGCTGAAAACCTTCTAGACGTATTGTTTTTAATGCGATTTACTTGTGGTTCCTTAATCGGAACCGATTGTAAACACACGATTTGTGAGAAAAAAAAGTGGTTTGAATGTTCTTAAACTAAACTTACACTTTCTTTTGCGATTGCCTAGAAAGTTCAACAATTTGTATACTTTGTTTTTTCTTTCTTTTTTTTTACTCATTGTTAAATCTCGGTTAAACAAATACTTTTATCTATATATAATGTTTCCACTGTTTACTTGGTAATTAATATTGTTCATTATTTATCTATTTTTATCTTTAAATAATTTTTCCGTACAATCTACTGATGATGATTAAGCAATAAAAATGGCCATTTTTTTTAGGTTTTTTGTTGATTTTTTTTTTTTTTTGTAAACAATCTATGGAGAGTAATGTTGTTTACTTATTTTATAATTATATATATATATATACTGTCTAAATTTACATATTTAATAATATATACTTTTTACTTTTTTATAGAAAAAAATTGAAATATGACTTACGTGAACAATATCGTGGCTCATCCGATGAATCACCACAATCATTCATTGAATTACAATATTTATTGACGGGCACACAGCGACCATTAGCACAAGGAAATTGTGATAGGCGGCATCCTGTACTATTTGAAGGTGTAGATGGCGTAGTCTGACCCAATGCCACCGCCCAGAATACAGCAACAATCCACAACATATCTGCAAAAACAAAAGTGTATACATTTAAAGTTCAATTATAATTACGTTAATCTTTTAAATAAATTGAATTATTTAATTTAAAAGTTTAATTATTTTATTTTAGTTTTTACCTTAAAAAAATTATGAAGAACAACACAATTATCAATTTTTTTTGGAATAATGAAATAGATTTTTATTTGTCTTCGAAAAAGGAAATTTTATACTACTAGGAAGGTGCACCCTGTTGCCGTTTCGGTGGCCAAATCCGCTACAGGGAGGCAAAAAAATGAAAACGATTAAATTAATGTTTCTTGTAGGAAAATAGAACTGATAAAAATTAAAATAATTACTTATACTTATCGCAAAGCTGGGTAACTTATTTTCCATACTATTACAGCTTATCACTAAAAAATAGCTGGCCACTTTACATTTTCGACAGCGTTGGTTTGTTGACTGTTTTGGAGAACCAATTTTCGCTCATATCTCTACTCGAGTTGAAAAATTTTTATATTAACAGTATTTTCTTAAAAAAATCTCAATATTTTATTATTAATATAAAATAAGATATAATAGTACATTATGCAAGGAGCCTTTAATGATAGCAATTAATGCACGAATGCGAAGTAAGTTACGACACGGGCCTTAACGAGTGTCGTAACTTCGCAAGAGTGATAATCTAAACATCTATTTAGATATTTCTTCTTCACAATTTCATATAATTAACAAAAGGATAAACAATGTAATAAAGGTACTTAATTACCTATTGGTGTACTTTCAAATTAACCTCTGTTTACTAACTACTAAATCGAAGTAAAAAAAAACCAAAAAAACAGCTGTTAACATTAAACAACAGCCACTTGGATTGGTCAATGGTTGAAAAGAGAAGGCTTTTGATTGGTTGAATACCTGTACCATAATGAAAAACTGTTTCATAATGATCATCATTATGATACAAGTTCAAGCCTCGTAATTCAAACAAAAATAATATACCGGTAGATAAAATATCTTAATTACGCACAGAGATATAATTAAAAAATATACGAAAAGAATATATTAATTAAAACTAATCTCATTTAATAACAATAATAAAAAATAATAAATTTATATAGAAAGAACAAGAAAATAGAAAAAACTAAATAGTACAACATCGGAGGTCCATAAAATATCTAAAAAGGAATGAAGGCTATAAAAATACAGAACGAGAAAACAGAAACATAAAGTATCAACAGAGTTTCAGTTCGTAAAAAGGGATCCACAAAAACCACGTTAGTCATAAAATGTGAAATACAGTAACAATAGCACAGATACAAAGAATAAATGTAAAATGAAAAATAACATAGTAAAAACTTACTTCAGTAATTAAGCATAAAGTCTATTGTATTTTATTAATTAAAATCGTTAGTTTTGCAAGATTTTCTTATTAGAAAATATTTTTCTATTAAAATAAGGCCAACTAAATCAATAATTAACTCATCCAAATAATTTTTGCATTAATATATATATATATATATATATATATATATATATATATATGTTGTATAAATACTATGAAGTGTATGTAGTATATTTTTACCCAACTACACGCCAAGGTGGAGAGAAATGTGATTAGTTGGTGTGCACAGAATCAAAACGGTTGCACAGATTTTAATTAAATTGATAACAAACCATTTTCCATCACATCAGTCAGCATACATATAACGATTTAAAAAAAGAAACAAAATATCGATATGTATATACATCATTTTATCAGAGTCAATAAAACAAAATTTGTTAAAACTCATGAAATGGAATAACGAGTAAATTTCATAAACTTATTTATTATATATTTACAAAAATGTTTAAAATTGTATTTTTAGTAGTATATTACTTTTTAAAAAATGTAATATTTTTTTTAAAGTACTGTATTACTCTATAGAGACGTAAAATTTATTAGATTTTTAAAGACGAATGTTGTCAATTATTATATATATATATATATATATATATATATATACATATATATAAAGGTGTTATATATTTATAGTGTTTCACGAAGTTCTCCTGCGACTTCCATAACCTATTCTACTCACGGAAATACTAGAAAAAAAGTTCATATAAATATATATCCTAAAATGCTTCGTATGTGAGTTACAGCTAGTGAAAGATTTCACTTGGATTTCAGCTACCCCGGCGAAATGACGTCATACTGAAATTTTTAAGACGTTAATTACGGGGTAGAATTAGGGATTTATTATAGATTTTGACATGAAAAATCGAACAAAATAGGTCCCAGAAGCGTATCTGCAGTAGGTTTTCAGAAATCTGATTAGAAATCCAATAAATTGGAATAAAATTCCTGTATTTTAAGTTTCACGTATAATAATTTTATTAAATGGTTAATAGAAACGTAAAGATTTTAAACAAAACTTGTAGAAAATGTAATTCTCAAGAAATAGTGTAAGATATATTCAATAAAACAAAGAAAAGTAAGAAAAATCCGAATTTTATTTAGAACGAATACATTAGTTCAAAGTGCATTGTACGTACCAGTTCATAATAAATGTTCAAAGATGAACCCGCCATTTCCAACACAAGAACCCGCCGCCGGTTTGGTCTAGTGGTAAAACTCGTCATTATAAATCACCTGATTTCGAAGTTGAGGGTTTTTAAGGTCAAATTCTAATCAAAGTAATTGCTTTTATTCGGATTTGAGTACTAGATGGTGTTATTTGGTGGTTGGAGTTCAATTAACCACATAAAAAGATATTGTAACAAGACCGGTATACCGGACCTGAGTAAAGGATTCCTACCAATTAAGAAGAAATCTGATCCATTATCATCGATGGGCACAGCCGAAAGCTGATCCATGCTTGAAACCCTCACCGGAGGTATTTGATTAACCTAAATATTATTTTACACTGAAAAAATTAAATGTCTACCGAATAATAAAAAAGTAAATATATAAAATAATACCCGTAGAACGCGTGTAATCTAATAACTCAATTCCTCTAGAATAATACCCTGAAACAAAAAAAAAAAACCACTAAAAAAGTTCAATACCAAACGTAAAAATTCGTGTTACTTAAATCTTCATTTAAATGATACAAATTTATTAGCAAAACCCTTCTGTAATAATTTTTATATTTCGATTTTAAAAATAAACGATTAATTTAGTTAAAAAAGCTTGTGAATTTTCACCTGAATTAAAATAATTCAGGAAATTATTTTAAAAATATCTACAAAAAAATTAAATACAAATTTATAAAATTGTTATATATAGGCTGACTTTTACGCAAGTTATTATTTTATTCCAGTAAAATCTAAAAAATCAAAAAATATCAGAAAAAAACTTTTATCACGAAGAACCTCAAAAGGTAGATGGGTGTTAAAAGTATAAAATTAAAAAGTTGTTTACCGATAAACTTAGAAGAACGAAGCTACTTTGAGTTTTGTAAAAACGTACAATAAAGTTAGATAACCTATCGCTGGCTATTGGAATACATAACGTAAATACTGTAAAGGAGGGAAACTGTCAGAAAAATACACGAAATTACTGTTTAAGGAAGTTGGGTGATGAAAAAATTATAAATTATTGAATAAACTGTCTGAAATGGTTTTATCAACCTAAAATTCTAGGTAATAATAAATGATTTGAATTCAGGGATTCCTATCAATTGATATTCCTCAGGGATAATATAACCACAGGAGTATGGAGTTTTAGAAGCTGTCAGAGGCGAACATTATGTTACGTTATGTTATGTTACTATATAATATAGAATGAAATTTTAGGTACGATCTAAGCTGTGAGAGAAAATATAGGAGGGGATGAAAAGGAGAGAGTGAATGAATGAGTGAGAGAGAAGTAAATTTAAGCTGCTAAGGTTACTGCGCTTCGGGTGAGTTTTAGGAGGAGAGGATGAGAAACGGCTGCGGGTTTTGATAAAGTGAATTTGGAACAGTTCTATTCCTCTTATATTCCCCAAGGCTACATATCCAGAATAGGGGAAAATGTGTAAATCGCTACAGTATCTTTCCAAAAGTAACCTCAGTCGTACATTATTTTAAAATATGAAGACAGAATAAAAATTTACTATAAGTAAGATATGTGTAGCAAGTACGACAACGTTCATGCACAAACACGAAATAATGCAATACATACATTTACATAATGCACGAAAAATAAAATAGAAAGAAAACATTATGAAGAAAAAAGCTTTTTCTTTCTAAAAAAAAAGTTATATCTAGCAGCCTACACGTAAATTTATTACAATTTTTAAAAACACAAAAAGAGATAAAAATCTCCCCTATACCGACAAAAAAGGCGTATGGTGAGCGGTTACAAAGCGATGAATAATAGAGCCGTTGTTTTTTTTTTTTAAAACTGTAGACGCTGCTGTCTCTGACAATTCATAGCTTTATTACATAGTCGCAGCGTGACTCTAGTAGCAAAGGATAACGCCACTTTCCATACAGCTCGCTCTGCTATAGAGATGTTACAGGATTTTTTCGGTGAAAGAATCATTTCAACAAGATTTTGCCCTCCAAGATCTGACTTAGTCCAGACTCTTTCTGTGAGGTTACTTAAAAAAAAAGAAGTTTATCGTAGCAATCCACACACTCTGCAGGAATCTGAAAATAAACATTACCAATGCCTTCAAGGAAATATACAAAGTAAACCTAACAAGAGTACCCAGGAACGAGGTCAAATGTGTTGATAAGTTTCTAAAAGTGGATGGACATCATTGTCAACACCTTCGATAAGTTATTATGTAAGTGTTTTCCAATAAACTATTATTTATACAATAAGCTAAGTGATGGAACCTCTTTTTAAGTTAAACATTCAGTATACAAAAAATAAAACGCTAAGAAAAATAAAAGAACATATTCGGTTTGAATTAAAACTTTTTTCCTGATGTCGGTTAAAGCAGATTTGTCGTACATTAAAGACAAGATAAATTACCTGTATAGGAATTTTAAGGTGGTAGTAAGAAGTAAACATACAAATAAAAGGAAATATGCAAGTTATTCTAACCTCCTTTTTTTACAACAACATATTTATTACAGGAAAAGAAACATTCGGTTAAATTTTTTGTAGAAACATTTATTAAAATTTTAATTCTCGTTTTTGGTAAAGTAGTTAAAGGTAGTTTTTGGAAAAATCCAACCCGTGTAAGGAGGGGATAGAGAATTAGATATTTCATACATTTTTTGTGTGAAATTATAAATAAAGTCGTAAATATTTTTACAATGTCTAGTTTACTTTTAGTTTACATCCACCTAAATAATTTTAAAAAAAACTTTTTAAACGAAATAATCTTAAAAAATAGCACATCAGAAAGAAAAAAGGTCCTCTTTTATACTCTTCTTGTACTTGGCTGATTAATTTCAGCTGTGTTTTTGGTTACAGATCGAGAGATTTACTTAGAATCAGTCAAAATCTCTTACAAAATGAAAAAAGATGTTCCCAAGAAGAATAAACTTTTTTATGACCTGTAGATTTGTTGCGGGATGATTGGGGTATGAATGGAATTGATCGCTACAGTGTCGCTGATATCGTCTCCATCGAATTAAAGATACTTAGATAAGTCTATATTTTAAAACTCTTCCTAGAACATTAATAAATTTTATCATATAATTTAATTTATATTAATTTAAATATTAATATTATTTTTAAATATTAAATTATACTTAATTTTTATCCGTTGAAATTTTTTACTAAAATATATTATTATAAAAGTGAAAATTAAAAAAAAAGATCCTTTAAGAGTAACATTCGTGTTCCTATTTTGAATTTATAATAATTTTTTCCACAAACTGTTTTTGGGATTTTATTATTTTTCATTTTCGTCTATCGTTTCTTCTTTCCTGGAATACACACGAAACAAACATGTTATCAAGGAAAGTTTTCCTCACAGAGGAATCGAAGTAGCTATCAAAAACGTTTTTCAAAAGAATCATTGCAAACTTTAAACTTCCCCCCCGTAATTTATTATTATTTGATTTTTGTTTTTTGTCTCTTTTTTGGTAAATATACAGAGTGGCCGGGAAGTCAACGTACCCCTAAATTTAATGAAAAATATGAGTTAGGATAGGTGTTTAGAACGTACGGTAATTTCATTGGGGCCCGTTGGCAACAGTTTTTTACAACGCCACACAATCTGAGAAAAAGAAAGTTGTGCTAAAATGGCTGATACGAGTAGTTACAACGTCCAGGAGCGGTTAGTGACAAGTGTATGGGTTCATGAAGACAATATACCAATCAAACAATGAAGCTAATTAGTGATACGTATCGGTAACGCTTTAATAAGCCACCATGAAATTAACAATGTTGGCTTGTGAAAAACGTGCGTTTGAATCAGGCAGTATTAAAGGTAGGCCGTGGAGTGGACAAAGGTTAACCCGTTAGAAACATGTGCTACTGTTGCAGTTTCCATTCAACAATCTCAAACGAAATCAACTCGTAAACGGTTAGTTGAACTTCGTATACCGCGGACGAGAATGCAAGACCATATGAAAAAGAACTTGAAAGTTAGGCCATTTCGTCCGATGTTCGTCAGTGAACTGTCAGATGCCAACATGGAACGTCGCGCTACATCCTGCCGCCCTTTATTAGAAAAATTCCCCCCTGCAGTGCACCGTGTAAAGGTGCTTTTTACTGACGAATGTGCAATCTATCACACAGTTCTTATGCCAGAAATAAATTATATTGGCCGAAAGAAAATCCTTATTACGCGACAGATTTGGAAAGTAATCCACCACATGTCATGATATGGGTTGAATGACTGCTCGTCATTTGTTTGGTCCTTACATTTTTGAATGGCCAGTGAATGCACTAAGTTATTTAAAGATGTTGAAGTCACGGTTAATACCACAGCTTCAAAAGAAGGATCTCATGGAACGAGTATGGTTGTAGCTGGATGGAGCACCTGTATTTTGCTCTATCAGTCCGTGCGTTTCTGAATGTAAAATTTCGAGGATGTTGGATTGGCCTCGGTACTGCAGCGTCACTAGCTCTGTTATCATCGCCACCACGAAGTCCTGATCTCACACCAGACAATTCAACACGGGGAATTATCAAAGCACACATATCTGCACGTCGCTACACCACAAATGAAGAGAATTGCGTGACGCTGTGAGGGACGCCTTACGTAACATAAAACCAGAAACGCTCGGTCGGATATCAGAAAGGACGTGGCTATGTCCTCTCTGACGAGGACGAGCACACAGAACCACTGAACCATTAAAACTAATGCTAATGTGTATCAAGTTATTAAATAATTATTACTATGTATCAAGTGAGTAAATAAAATATGAATAATTCATTGTTATATCGCATTTTTCATTTATAACTGTTTAAAAACTTTTAGTTCTAACTTTGGGAGTACGGTGACTTCCCTGCCGTACGGTATTTTTTTTTTTAATGTACGCCTAGAAGGGATTGAGCCCCCACTTCTATCTACACACACACGCGCGCGCGCACACACACACACATACATGCATACATACATATATATATATATATATATATATATATATATATATGATGAGAGAAATAGGAGAGACAAAACATAATTGAGAGTGAAAACAAAGGAAGAATGCGGTTCAGTTTAAAATGGGTTTTGAAAAGAACTTAAAGTAAAAATGCATCTGTCAAATTATCCTGTCAAATTACTGACGGTAGAAATTTCATCTTCAAATTTCAGATCTGTCGTACTCAGCTGATTTGTATAAATGGGTTAAAATACTATCCAATAGCTGATTTCAATAAAAATCAAACCCAAGCGTATTTTAATCAACTTCTGATGAGATCTGTTCATTTAGCTAAATTTCTGAAATTTTTTTGCACATTAAATGAAATATATACAGATAAAATAAAATGAATAAATAAGCTTAAAAAATTTTTTAAACTGTCTCAACCCAACTGGAAAATAATTAATTTTGTGAAATAAAATAGTTTAAAAACATTACTTACATTTAATTACGTAAACAACTAAATGTAAAAAATATGCATTTTTAAATTTTTGCTAATGAAAAGGATTCCAGTTGGAATCAGTAGAATTTATGATAGATACATTAACGTATGTTTAAAAAAAAACACCTGTTCAATATGACTTATGCATACCATACGTCAATGTTATATTGAAATTATTCGTCCACAAACATTCCGAGTTTATAGATAATTTAACAAATTATTCGGACGCCAACAGAGGTAATATTAAAAGCACATGGAAAGCCATAAATAATATTTTAGGAATGAAGACAAAAAGCAGCAAATTCTATGTGCTCTTAACAAGGACAAAGAGGAAATTTGGATAAAGCAGAAATAGCTAATGTATTTAGCGAATATTTAGCAGGAATACCAGGTAAATTAATATCTAAAACTTATAGCAATATGTCATAAGTATATGTAGTTGGCGGTAGGATAAAATCGGTCTGTGACTGTGAATCCTTTTTTATATCTCTGGCCAATAAAGAGGAAATTGAAAGGGTTATTCAACCCTTGACAAATAAAAAATCAAGAGAACATATCTATCATGTCCATCGAATTCTATAAAAAAAATTAGTTAAAATTGTACATATACTGGAATTTATCATAAATAAAAGTTTTGAAACTGTTATCTTCGCGCGAGTGCTCAAAAGATACTCATCCCGGTTTTCAAATAAGGTATTGAAATTCTCATTTTGCTTTTAGATGTACAAAAAGCATTTGATACAGTTAATCACAAAATCCTCCCAGCTAAAATGGAGAGAGTAGTAATTAGGGGTGTCGTGTTAACCTGGTTTGGATCTTACTGTCAAATCGTCCACAATGTGTCAGAATGGGTGACAATTTAAGTGACTGGACTATAGAATCATGGGACACTCCACAGGATACTGTCTTCTCCGTTGTTCTGTTTTTAATAATCATTAATGACTCACGTAATTAAAATTTCAGAGGGGAATGTCTCTTCTTCGCGGATGATACGTTATAGAATATAGCTGTTATATAATATATAAAAACACAGATGGTAGAAGATCTCATTGTTATCAGAGATACGTATAATAATAAATTAGTTCTTACCTCAAGTAATTAAAGAATTAGAATTCTGAATTAAGTTGGAAGCCTCATATATTGAAATCAAGAAAGAATTATTATTATTATATTCATATAAATTTTACAAGTTGCGACGTTATTGCAATCAAAAATGGTTGGTTTGTACGTATATATAATGCCCTTACTAAATCTAGACTTGAATTTAGAATCGAATGTTGGGCAGGCACTAATAAATCTCGCTTAAAAAGTGTGGAAATAGCACAAAAAACAATAATTAGAATTATGGATTTAAAATCAGTTTCAACCCACCTCTTGATGTTTTCAGAAAAACTGAATATTTTACCCGTAAAGAATTTATACATATACAAAGCATTTAGAGTATTTTTCAATAGTAGTAATGATCATAAAATAAATAATGTGTACAATTCAAGAAAAAGTGTAGATGCAGAAAATTCACAAATCCTGGCTGTATGTAAAGAACAGTTTCGAAAATCATTTGTCAGTTTAGGACCTAAAATTTTAACTTGTTAGACAATAGTATAAAGCGTGTACCTATTAAAAATATCTTCATTAAAGAGGTGAAGAAAGGAGTTGCCAGTGTTCAGGACACTAGAGTATTGTTTTCTAAATTAGAATGAATAAAATTAACATAAAACAAACAAAATTAAAATAGTGTTAAAAATTTACAATATGATCAAGGTATTTGTGCTGCTGTTGATGAATGGAACAACACACCGCCTTTTATGTAATGATTAGTAATATGAACTAGACTTGATGTGACAAACTTTAGATTAATTAAATTTAGATTAAACTATATTTTAAAACTCATTTATGTATTATTACCTTTGACACAGGAGCTTTTATGTTGTTCTAGGTATTCCACAGAATGGAACTTTGTATATCTATTTGTAAAATTATTATTGCAATAAATTTGAATTTGAATTTATTCCAACCCATTAGCAGTATTATGTGCCATTCACACTTTTGCAAAAATTTGTAAAAAGCAGATTTTTTTAAATAAAACATAAAAAATAGTAACATTAGTAATATATATTTATAACTGTTTAACTAATTTAATGAAATATATTCTGTTGCTTTACTGGACGGTGTTCTACATGTAGGTATGTCTTCCGTTACAATATAAATTATTCACTACTAACATATTTACAAGTAGTGAAAACGATTTATGTTTGTAATTTTATTTAAATAAATTAACAAAAATAATAATAATTCTATATAAATAAAAAATATGTCTCAATTGATAACACTGACAAACATAATTTTTGTTTCCTAACAAGCGATACATGTTTTTAATCTTTTTTTTTTAATGCTGAAAATGAATATGAACTCAGAATCTTTCTATCACCCACCAATTTTTTTTAATTTTTAAATTTTAATTAAAGAATTTTTTCATTTTTCAACGTGTCGTTAGCATTTTAAGCTCCTATATTGTATTTTTTTTTGCTCATTTTTTTTGTTAAACTTTGTTAACATAATCTGTAAGCTATAAATAAACAATAATAGACAAAGAATTAAATCATATCATAGTCACATATTATAAAATCATATCTAATACTAAAGAGTGAGATTTCGTGGACAAGATTAATCATGTCTGTGCAGGTCAAAACATGTAGCTGAAAACACACCTGTGTTGTTTGTATTAAGCACTGGATTTAGGAATGAATTAATTTTGTTCATTCTTATTGCTGTCTTAAGTTTGTTAACAGTGCAGTGTCATAATGCCTCGAAATTGTGCAAATAATACGGATGTGTTTTGTTATGTATGTGGCGCGTTTACCGTAAAATGAAATAAAAAAAACATTATACCTTTAATTAAAAAAGTATATCATTTGTAATTTAAGGGTAAAACTGATGATCAGGATAAGACGTAGGCTCCTCATACAGTATGCACTAATTTTTTTGTATATTTAAGAGGATAGCTGAAATGTACACTGAAGGCTTTGCCATTTGGTGTACCATCTTTACATGATCCTTTGGTTCACGCCAAACCGTGAACCAAAGGATCATGTAACCAATGTTTACTTTTGCTTAGCAAGTGTGTCTAGAATTTCTAAAAAATCTAAATATACTGTAAAATATCCTTTATTGCAAACTGCAATCAGGCCTACACCTCACAGTGAAATTATTCCAGTTCCTGAGCCACCTGTGAATGTATGTTTCGAAAGCAGCTATGAAGAATCAAGCAATACTGAAGGAGACGACAATGATTTTGAATTTGAATTATCTTCCAATAAGCGATATCTTATTTCACAAGGTGAATTAAATGACTCGGTTAGGGATTTAAATTTATCAAAAAATCAAGCTGAACTGTTAGGATCAAGACTGCAAGGTTGGAATTTACTTCAAAAAAATACAAAAATTTCGGGCATTCGAAGCCGACATAAAGAATTTTCCCAGTACTTTATTGATGAAAATAATTTGTTTATTGCACAAATATTGATGAACTTATGTTGCACTAAGGAAAAGGTCATAAACCTCAGGACTGGCGCCTTTCAACAGATTCGTCCAAGTGTAGTTTAAAAGTGGTTCTACTACACAACGGTAACAAATATTCTTCGATACCAATCGCTTATAGTATTAATTTGAAAGAGACATATGATGTGATGAAAGACGTTCTTGAAAAAAATAAATTATAAAAAACATAGCTGAAAGATATGAAGTGATTTGAAAGTTATAGCTATTTTGTTTGGCTGCACTAAGTGAATTTGTTTTCTTTGGGAATGGAACAGCCGAGCTAGGATTAAATTATGTCACCAAAGAGTGGAAGAAACGAGAAAACTTAACTCCAAATGGGAAAAATATTATTCATGAGCCCTTACTTGAACCCAAAAAAATTTTACCCCTTCACCATATCAAGCTAGGACTAATGAAAAATTTTGTAAAAGCAATGAAGAAGGATAGTCCCGGATTTTTGTACATCAGGCAGAAATTTCTGAATGTAAGTGAAGGAAAAATTAAAGAAGGAATATTTGTTGGTCCTCAAATAAGAGAGTTAGTCAAAGATGATGCATTTATCTTGATGTTAAATAATGTAGAAAGTTCAGCTCGGGCTTCATTTAAAGACATTTGCAAAAGTTTTCTCGGCAAACAATAATCCGACAATTACTACGATGTTGTTAATCAACTTCTTACTTCATACAGAGCTATGGGATGAAATATTTCTTTGAAAATACATTTCCTCCACTCAAACCTGCATTTTTCCCCGGACAACCTCGGAGACGTAAGTGACGAACACTGTGAACGTTTCCACCAAGACATTTCGGTAATGGAAAGCTGCTATAAAGAGAAATAGAATAGTAACATGCTAGCCGATTACTGTTGGATATTAATTCGGAATGTGCCTGAGACTATTTATAAAATAACAGCATCAGCGAACTCATTCTAACACAGGTATGGCCATGCAAAATTATAAATTTTACAGATTTTAACTATATTTTCCATTAATTTTTTTTTAAGCATAATTTATTAAAAACTAAGGGTGATAGAAAAATTATATTTACAAATTTGTAATGTACGCAAAAAAGCAATTCAAGAAATGGTATCACACTTAGAGAAACATTAAAAATATTATTTTTTGTCTATCAGTGTAATAGGAAGATGAACAAAATTATTTTTAAAACACGAAGAAAATGAAATATTTACTACAAAAATCTGTTATAGTATGGTTTAAAAAAGAGATTAATTTTCATGGAAAAAAATCTCTAGGGTATTTGGGGGGGGGGGGGTCAGCTACTGAACTATTTAATAACATATTGCATACAAGATGCGTCCCGTGGGCATATGTGGACGGCAGAAGTTTAAATTGATTATAATTAATTAAATCAGAACAGTTTTATCAACAAAAAAAATACAATTAAAAAAGTAGCAATCTGTGTAAAAGAAATAATTAATTTAATAAAAGTTCAAAACATAAAAAGGACACGTATAATTTTATACTAAAGTATAAATAAGTAACGATTTAATCTTCAGTTTAAAATTTTTGGTTTTAAAAACGTTACAGAACAATTGAAAGTTGGTAATTTTAAACTTATGACTCCCCAGGGACGACAGAAGAATTTCAAACAATTCTGCTTCCATTCAGATTCCTCTTTATTCATATCCGATTGAAAAACTTCAAAAATTTCTATTTTGAGTATTTTAGTTTGCTTGTGTAGATACCTGGTAATCCAATAAACCCAGAACCCCAACTATCTATGTATAATCCCGATTTAACTGAAAAACACTGTTTATATCTTATACAAATTGATTCATAAATAATTATACCATATCGATCGAATTTGTCGATAAACTGAATTCATCCAGAACTTACTGGATAAAAACAAGCAGTATTATGATTTTCAAAACAAGTATTGATCCATGTAGGTTTTCGTAAGCTATAGTTTTTGCCATATTCGGGATGAAAAAAAAACTATTATAAACATGCTGAATTTCGTTGGCTAACAGCTGATGCTAAATTCACGAAAAAAGATTGGCTGTGTGAAAAAATCCTTTGTATCAGTTTTTTGATGAAACATGTTTAAAAATCACGTTTACTTTATATTAAATCTAAATATATATCTTACCGTGAACGACTGATATCTGGCAAATGTCGATAATCTACGGTGAATGTCGACACATACCAAATACGTCGGTGAGAGACCGAAATATTTGCTATTTCAAATCTTCGCCGGCATATGTCAACAAAAAAAGATAAGCTCTGGTGGGGTCAAAACGATAACTACAAATTAAAACAAAAATCACCCGTTACCATTCCCGAAGGAAGTAGATTACAAGAACCCTTTGTAAAAGAAAGAAAGTTTAAATTTAAATGAAACATAATCAACGCTCGCTTGGCTCGCTAACCTCATCTAATTAACGTTAAATATACAAATTATATAAATACAAATAATTATTTTTTAGCATTTTATAAACTGAAAGGACCAATCAGGATTTACAGAATATGTTAATTTCAAGAATGAACGATAAAAATAAATGGATAGATGGTTTGTCCTTTGTTCAATTTTTTTTTTTTAAATATTTTGATTCAACTTTCACCATAAGTGCATACTGAATGCGATGAATTTGATTAATCGCCTCCAGTGTTGGAGAATAACATATATAATAAGTATATTTAACGATAATTAGGCGAGGTTAGCGAGCGTAGGTTATGTTTGGCTTTAAACTTTAAACTTCCTTTTTTACGAGGGTTTCTCGTAATCTATTTACCTTAGAGATTGGTAATGGGTGATTTCTTTTTTATTTCTACTTATCGTTTCTACCCCTACCAGAAATTATAGGTGTTTGTCGACATATACCAGCGAAGATCCGAATAAGCAAATACTTCGGCCTTTCACCAACGTTTTTGGTATGTGCTGACATTCACTGGAAAATATTGACATTCTCTAACTTCGGTTTTTCACGGTAACATATATTATTTTATGAAATAATACTAAAAAAAAAAACGTAAAAAATTAATTTATTTTCATTATTTATTTATTATTATAGAATTTTTTTTTATTACGAAAACCAAATCATTACTTCAAACTAATTACAAAAATGTGATCGGGATCGAAAGTACAGTAGTTTTAAAAGCCCTCCATCCCATTTAATTTATTTGAACGTATCTGCATTTCCTGTAACGCATACTCCTGTACGAAACATATTGAGTATGTGCGTGGACAATTTAAATGACACATTCCTGAACACCATAGTTCTATTTACTTCCAATACGTAGCGCGCTTAAAATCATAAATGTAGTCTGTTTGATGTTTAATCCGATATTCTTTATAAATTAAATAAATGTACTACTACTGTATTTATGTTTTTAAGTTTTCAACATAGCGGCCATTTTTAATTTTTAAATATTTATGTATTGGTAATTATTTTATTAAACTAAATTTTATTAGTTAATACGTAATTTATTAGAAAAAAAAAGATAAATACACTTATCGATTCATTTCCGATTTTAATTTTTTTGTATATTGCCCTGCATAATTAACATTACAATTCTCGAACGAAGTTCATTCCAGTAAATCGTTCTCTAATTATACACGAGGGTCGTCCGGAAAGTTCTCGACGACGTAAAGAAAACAAGATTTATCAGATTTGTTTATTTTTATTTTTCAACGAAGTCACTTCGCTATTCTATAAATTTAGATCAACGATTTTTCAACTTTCTAATACCCTTAGTACAAACTTATTTGACCAACGCTGCAAAATAAGCAGTTGTCTCATCTTTGACCCCATCATTTGAAGTGAATCTTAGTTCAATGAGCCATTTCTTCAGGTTTTGAAAGAGGAAGTAATCACTGGGAGCCAAATCCGGCGAATACGGCAAATGTGGAAGCACTTCAAGCGTAGGCCACTGATGTTCCTGCCTTTTTACAGGAAGTCTATGAACATCCCAATCCCCAAAAAAAATGTAGCAATGACTTTTCCTGCAAATGGAAACATTTTCTCTTTGTTTGGCGTACTTTCGCCTACACTCATCCAAAGTTTGGTCTCTGATGGGTGATAATCCATGTTACAGTTTCTGTTATAAAACATCGAAGAAACCCGACGGCATTGGATTTAAATAAGTCTATACACCCTTAACAAAGTGTTCAGTCGAATGCACGTTTGATCGACTGATAACAAACACGAACCTATCGTGCAGTAAACGTTTTCATACGCAAAACATCGTGTAAAAATGTAATGGATACGGTCTATCGAGATACTTGTGATGTCATCAAGCTCACATACATCTAGTCGGCGATCACTTTTTACGGCATTATGGATTTTTGTGACGGTTTCCCGAGTCATATCGATTTGTTGGCGTCTAGAGCGTTAATCATCTTGAATGACCACATTTAAATTCAGCACTTTTTACAGTCAAAGACGAAGGGGAAGAATCCTTTAATGCGGAATCTAATTCATTTTTATGTCAGAGTAAAAACCTTTAAAACAAACTACTTCATAAAAGTTCAAACTAGACTTTTATTCATTTTTCAGAAGGTATCACAACTTTACGGACGCGTCTGAAACTTTGTCGCACGTCTGCTACAAAGTGAGACGTGTGGTTAATGGAACCCCAACCAGCAAAGTACACCGGTATCCTCTGACTAGCATTCAAATCATAAAAAACAACTAACCTTTACTAAGATTTGAACCTCAGAACCTTCAACTTCGAAAATCACCTGTTAAGCAGTTGATTTGCGACGACGAGTATAGTCTAGACTAACCCGGTAGGCTGTGTATGTTAATATAAATACAACATTAGAGGTGGCATATTATCTGTAAATAAATAACGGTTTTCCGTTAAACGAGTTTAATTATTTGACATTAATAAAATATTATTTTACTATAATATAAAAACAATATATTTAATATTATATATATTTAATTTTTTAAGTCCTCACATTTTTTATTTTAATCTTTAATTTCGGATCTGTTAATTATGACTTCGGTGTATCGAAAAAACCAAATTATTATTAATGTAATAATAATACTAATATTTGAATCGAAACTTAGATTCTGTCCAAAAATAGTAGATATATAATCCAGTAATTATAATCAAAATCAATTTAATATTAGATAATATTATAATTTATGCATATATTCGCGTTTTTTTCTTTTTAGAACGATTTATACAGGAATCGTTATAATCTCATAATTAATTTAATAAGTTTCAGTTACATATTTATACGCAAAGCATGTTGAAAAATTATATATAACCGATAAATATACAAATATATATATATATATTTGTATAAAAATGCTTTTATAAAAGTTGATACGAGTGTAGAATAATTGATGAGTGGAATGGGTAAACAGATACGACAGAATAAGGAAAAAAAAGAAATCAAGTAAAAAAAAAAAACGAAAATAAAATAAGAGAAAGATAATAAGCTATCACGAGTCAGGCAATGTTAAAACTAATAAATCACAGTTTCGCCTGTCGACTGTATTATTGCGTTCAGTTGAGAGGTTACTGTAAAAACAAACAATGCCTTTACTGAGCTTTGAAAAAGGATAGATAAGGTAAAGGGGTGACAAAATGAAATAGAGTATAGGTTGCAATAACGCTTCAATGTGACTTTTCCAACTTTACTTCCATCTTTTTCTTCTTTCTTTACAATAGGTTTCTATTTATTTATTTTTTTAAATAAAAATTCTCTCCTGATATATACTTTTATATTTAAAACAAAACTAAAATATATATTTTAGATTAGGGTGAAAAAAATATTGATGGGAAATAGGTTATAACATGATGAATATCACTAATAACGGATCACAAGAAAAAAATTATTTTAATATTTTATGTAAATTAAAAATTATTATTATTTTTTATTTAAAATAATAACAGATTACCTAATGTAAAAATAGATGAGGGAACTTAAATTACAAATTATTGACTTTTCAACTAACATTTGCTTCTCAAGCGTTTTTTGTGGTTGTATAAGCCTTGTATTACTTTCCATATTAGAAATAAATATATATATTGTCGTCGAATGGGTTCGACGGTTCGTAATCCATTACCTTGTGGTGGCCCTGAAAAAGGCTGTTTTTTGCGTTAGCTCTGAGAAGAGCTGTTGGGTCCGGAATGTGGTCTCCGGAAAAGTCGGGGAGTGAGTTGCGGCTCGTCCATTGAAGTCCGACCGGGCATTCTCTCAGCGGCAATTGGGTTTCCACTGAGCGTGGCAGTGGTGGCTCCCAGAGCGCCGCAGTGTCGGGTCGGCGTCGGTCGTCCTTCGCCGGCGCGGCGGTTCTCCCCGAGCGATCCCTCGGCTGGGTCGGCTACTGTGGTTACCCACAGCCGGCTACTTGTGGCTAAATATCACCACATTTAAATGGATAATATATGAGTACTAATAACCAGGGCATCTGCTACAGTAAGTGTTTCAAAATGGAAAAATTACTGCGATCACGTGAAAAAATAGAAAATAAAATGTGGCAAGCAGAAAAACCTGCAAGGCGATAAAGAATGTTTAATAATTCACCTGAACGAAAAAGATCTGAAAGTCATGACAAGCGTAATACAGATAATGAGTGCTCAGGTATTATGCCATTAAAATAAAAATTTAGTGGACATTAAATATTTAGGATAATCAGTGTAACATTTTTACTGTAAGTTTATTCCGTAAATGCATAAACGTGCCTATTATGTTTGTGTGCAATAGAATATAAATGAGCAGAAATTGAAAAAAAATAAAAAAATAGTATCTTTTATTAATACAGCCACCCGGAATGTTTTCTTTTGGAAAATTAATTAATTAAATCTAAATGAAAAAAGAATCAGCTAAGTCTACTGCTCTCAGTGAAATCTTATGTCGCTATTGGTCTAAGTTTTAAACATTATTTAGCAAAATTTTTACTTTATCACATAACTGAAATTTGTTAACGGCTGAAAACTGCCGTTTATTTTGTGTTATATAAAAAAAAAAAAAACATGTTCACATTATGTCGGTAACTTACGGGATGGTGTGATGAACTGCCAATAACTGAATAAAATGTTTTTATTGTGAATAGTGGTTATAATCTCCCGTATGAAAGTCTCAACTAAACGTGTCATTGAGTGTACCACTTATCTTTACAGATATAATATTTATAAACTAACAGAAAATTACATCCGAGCAGCAGAATTAATTTCACATTTTATATTTATTTCCATAGTTATTCATTCAAAATTATAATAAGTAATTAATTATACGTGTAAACTGAAAATATTATTAATTTAATTTATACATTACCGATCTCCGTGGCAGAGTAGTAGTGTCTTTAACTTTTATCCGGAGGTTTGATTTCAAGTTCCGGTCAAGCATTACGTTGTTCATAAGTTACAGAAAAGAATACATTTCATTATCATTCATCGGAAATTTTTAAAGGATCCCTGCCAGAATAAAAAGGAATATAGAGAAGTTAATTGCTGTTGGGTTTTCCTTCAAATCAATTATAAATAGAATCTTTAAGCATCTTTTTATTTAGTTTTGCAAATGTGATTTGTCGTTCGTCTGGTATTTAAAGGAAAATGTTAGGACTTGGTACATGAGATGCTTTGTTTAAAGACGTGTGCTATGTTTGTGCATTTCTCTTCCCTTCTTTAAACCTTATATTCGATACTGCTGATAAAGATAAATTGATAAGTTTACAGAATTTGATTCGATGATTGATAAATTAATAGAATAATGAACAAATAATTATGCATAATATCACAAAGAAAATAAAATACTGTTTTTGAATAACTGTATGCATTCATGATAAAGTTTATGTTATAGTTTACGCATAATACATTATTATAATACATGTATTATTACTACTCGAGAAAGTTTAGATAGCTCAATTTGTCGCGCAGGGTAGAGCGTATTGCTGAACCGGCGAATAGCTTCATGCTAACTATGATGTCTTGTCGTGGTACATTATCCCAACCACTGTACTATTAGCAACGGCAAACTACTTCAGTCTTCACTCACTCTGGATACAACTACTGTGCATCTATGTTGTTAAACTTTATAAAGTTTAACGAATAACAAGAAAGAAAAATGAAAATGTTACGAGTTCAAGCGAAAAAAGTAAAAAAAAAACTTTCTTTGGTTAGTTCACTGCAGGTTTATTTTCTTTAAAGGCTAATTTTGAATAAAAGAAGAATTTATACAACTAAATTAGTAGTTTTAATAAATTCTATGTAATTATACGCTCGGAAAACTTTAAATAAAAAAAGTAAGATTTAACTATCATGGATAATTTCATTTATAATTAAAAAAAGGTTTGAAGCAATGAGTCATATATCAGAAATTTTATCTAATGAATGGATTAACACGTAAGCGATTATCTGGTAGGAAATCATATTTATACTATTTACAATAAATATTTAACTTCTTTTTTCAGGGAGGAAAAACGGTTTCGCGTTAACATCGCCCGGAAAAAAACATGTAACAAAAAAAAAACTAAAGTATTAAAAACAAAACCTCACAATTAGTATCACAGCTAAATACTAAAATTTTACTTAAAACGAATATCACAGACGGAATATTAAAAATAATATATACTTTATTTATAAAGAACAGTCACATAAAACTTTAACTTTTAGTTAAAGAACTTTACGTAGAAAGTATAAAAATAAAATTAACATAAATAAAATTTAACGAAGTCCAAATGGAGTGAAAAAGGCCCCTACTCGGATAACAAAAATATTAAAGAACTAAGATTAAAACTATAATAATAAAAAAACGTAACCACTAGAATAAAATATACAACAAAATAAAATAAAATCAAAAATTGACTTGATTTGACATGACAAATAAAATTATATTTTACGAAGCATATTGATATTTTTTTAGAAATAAAAATACGTGGTCTAATATATTTTTATTATTGCCTAGGATACAGCGAATGTTTCTCGGCAATTTAAATTTACGAAGCAAGACTGCATAACATATGCAATTCACAATGATACGGCGCACAGTCAAGCAGTAGTTACATCGTACACGTAAGAGTTCGTTTTCTGATATCGGATACCCGTGAGTAGCTCCGATATGTCCTAACCGCTTTCGGCAGAGGACGACTTCCTCTCGGTGAAAGTTTCTACAATAAGAGTCAGTCCTATAGCAGCACGGTATCCTTGATATATCGGAGTTTATTATCTACTTTAGCAGTTCAGTCACCTTGCCGCTTTCCTTAAAGAGTGTGTTTAACAGAATTAATAAATTCGGTTCGATTAATTAATAAATTAATAAACTCGTAAGACGAGTGGTGGAAGACGGTTGACAGCTTACATATTCTTCTTTAATAATGTTGTAAAATACTATGATGTAATATAAGATGTTTAGCACTATCATTTTGATATAAGAATTTATATCGGAGAACGGCACTTAGAAAACTGGCTAAAAAAGAAAATATTATCAGAAATACGATTTCAGTTTTGCGATGGATTGAATACCAAAGCGGGAAAAATTCTTTCTACTCGTGGTCGATCAGTAACTAATAATTTACACCAGATGGTATGATTATAACAAGTTTCCGTTATTTCGATAAAACAGTAATGTAATTAAAAACATATGGTCTTTAATAAAATTCTATTTTTAACACTAGGAAGAAGGATAGTATCGATAACAAAATAATTCTTTACGCGTTATAAAATAAAACTTGTAACAAAAAGTGAAACATAATTTATAATATTCATTCGAATGCTATAAATAAAAAACAACATGGAGAGTGCTCTTATCTGTATCTGATAATATAGAATAGAATGTAGTAACTATAAAAATAAATGAAATTAACAGATTTAGAGGTCAATGAAGAATGCGCTTGTTTAATTATACTGTTCAACCTACAAATATTACTTTGATTAAAATTATTTAACATCGTTAAATAATTAATTTAAACAATACAAAAATTAATTAAAGACTACACAGAAAACATATAAATAGAAAAAAATCCCAGTTTATTATTAGTCAAAAAAAGTATAATAAAATAATAAAAATACAAATATAAGTAAAAAATATTGTTGATTCAATAAAAGAAAACAAATGCATGAATCAGAACTTGTATTCTAATATTTATAGAGATGACAGAGCATGATCAGTGGCAGTAAAATGTAATTCATAAAACTATATTATACGGTACACAGTAAAACTTTCCAAGACACTTATATTTTTGTCTTTATATAGAGACCTATTAAAATTGAATTGTTTTTTTAATCTTTTCAGTTATATAGGTTGAAGATGGTGGATATCAATAAGGTTGACTCCGTACCAAACCAAAAAGATGAGAAAATAATGATCTAACACAAAATCTGGAACTACGAAATATAATTATTTACTCATAAAAATATATTGTAACAGGACGAGTATAACGGACCAGAATAACGAATTTTTTTGAATTAAGAAGAAAAAATGAGAAAATAATGATGAAAATAGAATCCAGAAGGAACTAAAAGGGATTCTTTTCTCAAAAGTAACATGTCTGTTTAACAATTTTTTCTATGTAATACAGACAATGGCACCTCTAAAAGTTGTTGTTCAACCAAAAAGGTTGCCAGACTAGAATAAAAGTTTATAGAAAAACGTAAGGGCGCGGACGATAAAAATTATTATACTGCAACAATTAAAGTGATGAGGCGGGTACTGGTTCTGCAGGTCAGGGTATATAAATACTGCCAGGGACTAGCGGAGAGTCAATAGCTCTGCGAGGCCGTGTTCAGAGCAGTCGCGACTACAGTAAGTAGTTTCGCAAGACCGAATTCGACGCGGTTGTGGTGACGGAGATATCAGTAAGGGTGTGGTAACGAGAGAAGAGTACGTCACGAATGTTCCAGCTCATACGTGGATGAATGCAGGACGTTGTTTGGTGAGTTATTGGTAAACAGAGGTGAAAGATACAGTATTCTACTCATTCCTAAAGTGTAGGGTGGTTCTATTGTAAACAGTAAAAGTAAATAATATTTGCAGAAAATTGAACTGTATGAAATTTTCTAGTGTTATCTTGTTGTTAATGCAATATTAAGTTTTTGCGGTCATTGTAATGGTTTTGGTAAATTGGACTGTATTCTGGTTTTTATAATTTAACTGTCATTAAACAAATCTTATCCTTTTTATTTGAATTACTATTTTGTACGTTATTTATACGTACTGTGATTATTATTTTATGATTACTATTATTTTTATTATTTATTTTGTTCATAAGTAGAAATTTTTGCGTTTGTTAGTCTCTCAACATCCTTGTTGAACCACAAATACACGACTATATATATATATATATATATATATATAAAACCCACCGGGTTGGTCTAACAGTGAATGTCGAAAGTTTCAGCGTTCAAGTCCTAGTAAAGGCAGTTACTTTTATACGGATTTGAATACTAGATCGTGGATACCGGTGTTCTTTGGTGGTTGGGTTTCAATTAACCATACATTTCAGAATGGTCGAATTGAGACTGGACAACTACACTTCACTTACACACATTCATCCTCTGAAGTAATATACATACATATATACTTATATATTTATATAAAACAGAATTTAT
Organism: Lycorma delicatula; assembly: GCF_047948215.1. NCBI lineage: Eukaryota > Metazoa > Arthropoda > Insecta > Hemiptera > Fulgoridae > Lycorma > Lycorma delicatula. The sequence continues at coordinate 183,774,373 of NC_134458.1, forward strand.
TTAAATTAATTACAAGAATTAACTGTCAAATGATCATGAGTTTTCTTGAAAGTAAATGAATACTTCATCAATGTCAATTTTCCACGCAACCATTTTTTTCTTTTTTTTTAATAAAACAGCATTTCTCCAACGAATGAAAAAAAGTGGGGCTTTCTGATAAAGATGAAAAAATATAGAAAGTTTATTTAGCAATTTAGTGCGAACCCACAAAATAAAAGTAGAAAACAATTTTTTTTATTTAGACTACCTTTTTCCAAAAAAAATTGTTAAAACTTATTTTTAAATTCCTAAAATAAATCGCGATATTATTTAAAATGAGTAAATCAATAATTAAAATATGTAAAGCCGAACGTTTCACAATATCATTAACTAGAAAATTAGAGAGCCGAATTATATATAACCCACACATAATGGCATTCCGAACAGATGTAAGCCAAATTCAATCACAAGAACATTATTCAAACGTGGTAAGTTGGACCTCTCTCAGATATCTCGTAATTATTTATACACAATCACGGAAAGGGTGTAATTCAATGTAAACTATTCAACTGTAAATTGAACTTAAGGCATTTAATTACAGATAAGCGTATTAAAATATGTCTTTATGTGGATCTATCTATAGAAAGAGGTATAAGCTTCTGAATAAGTATTAGAGGTAGTAAATATTAATATGTTACGATACTTAAAGATGATGATTATTTTAATCTCAGCTCTTTTTCTTAAAATGTGGATTATAAAAATTTATGTACTTTATTAATATCCAGATAATGGTGTTAATTTTTACATCACTTACTTTGGTGTTAATTTTTACATCACTTACTTACATTACTCACTTATTTTACATCATTTTGTTCAGAATTACATTCTATACAAGTTTTGTTTAACAATTTTATGTGTTTATTACCCACTTAACAAAGGTAACGTAAGGACATAAAAAACTGGGTTTTTTACCCAATTTATTGGTAATTACCACAAATTTTTCAAAAACTACTGCAGACACGGTTATGGAATTTATTTTATTTGATTTTTCATATTAAAAACTATAAAAAGTCACTAATTCTGTCCCTTACGATCTCGTTTCACTGGGGTAACTGAAATCCGAACGAAATCTTTCACTAGCCGTAAATCGCAAATGAAGCAGATGAACGTTTTCCATTATTTTCACGAGTAGAAAAGGTTATGAAAAAAACGGAAAGTCCCGAGAGAACTTCATATTAATCCGTGTATAAAAATAAAAATATTACAACATAATTAATTATGTATTGTTTAGATATTCTTTCTACATAAAATCCCACGAACGCATACTGCTTCTGGCAGTAATTCGTTATATATATATCTTTATGTAATTAGATGATTGCTAATTACATACTCACAAAATTTAAGTTAAAATTATTTTAATAATTTAACAAAAAGTTGAACTGATTTTAAATCAACTATGTTAATGTTTTATCTTTCTGTATAAAGAGTTAACAATGTAAAATTTTTTATGAGTCCGTAATATTACAGTTATACTTGTTTGTGCCCCTTTATCAAGTTATCTCTTTCCTAATTTTATAATATAAATAAAGTTAAGAAACGTTTTTTTCATAGGCTATCAATTTTAAAAGACTCTAATTGTAAATTTAAAAGGGTTATTCAAAAAGGACTTTATAAATTTAAACCCAAATAAAAAAATGTATTTTGATAACTTACAGATTCAGTTGAGGCCTCATTTCATAGCAAAATACATCATTTTTGCTATGCTCACGTAGTTCATTAGTAGCGAATTCGGCCATCAGTGGTGTCACCATTGTTGTTAAAAATGGATGCATTTATCGCTGTGTGTTTTGGTTTCACATTTGCAGTAAGCAACTGCAGTTCAGCATAATTTTTTAGAGTACAGTAGGCAGCCTCCTAGTAGGCATACAATTTATTCTAGGCACCAAACCTTCGTTGAGACAGGTTATTCTGTTGAACATGTAAAATGACCAGAATGCCCACACGTCCCTGAAGATGCTGTGAAAAAACTCGGAGAAAGCTTTGCACGTAGTCCGAAGAAATCAATTCGACGTGTGTCACCTGAAACTGGCATTCAACAAATGACTGTTTGGCGCCTGTTACATAAAGGGATGTACTTAAGCCATACAAACTAACCGTAGTTTAACACATTACATATGACGAAAAAGTTGTTTAACAGCAGCTTTGTGTGAAAATGATAGATAAAATTGCAGACAACGATATATTTTTAGTGATGAGTTAACGTTTACATCAGCGGCAAGGTGAACACCCCTAACTGTCGAATATATGGGGTAGCGAAAACCCTCATGAAACTTTGCAGTACATTCGTGGTAGCCCTAAAGTCAATGTTGTGCCCTGAATAAACAAAGACTGTACGGCCCGTTTTATTCTTCCAGTAGGCAACCGTAAATAGTATCTTTTATTTGGACATGCTACAAAATTTTCTAATTCTTCAGTTAGACGATGATGACAAAGATGGAAGCCATTATTTTCTAATTCTTCAGTTAGACGATGATGACAAAGATGGAAGCCATTATTATCAGCAAGACGGGGCACTCCTTACTACCGCCTAGAATTCCAAGATTTTCTCGATACTCTATTCCCAGGTCAGTTGATTGGTCGAGAAGCTCCAATTGCATAGCCACCTCGCTCCCAAGATTTGACCCTGCTAGATCTTTTCTTGTGGGGTTTCATTAAAGATCGGGTTTATGTACCAACTTTGCCTGCTGATCTTATTGAACTAAAATTTCTAATTAACTCCGCAGCTACAGAGGTATCGCCTGACTTGCTGGCTACAGTATGGAATGAAATCAACTTTAGGTGGAATGTTATGTTGCATTACAAATAGAAGCCATACCAAACAAAACTGAATGTCGGGTGACAAACTTGATTTGTTTTTCCATGAAGTGAGACTTCAATCAAATCTATGTTATATCGATAAACTTTTATATGCTTTTAAAGTTGTGAAGTCCTTTTTCAATCACCCTCGATAAGTTGAATTTGTGTAAAGTTATCAAAAGACGAACTACCATATCGAATATAAAAGTATTAATTCTTCATTTCATGTACTGGATTATTTTTTACTCTTAAGAATATGTAGAGCCGTATTTATTATTAAAGACTGAACGTTCAAAACTTTTACAGATCGGAATAAAAAAAAATTAAACCACCTTAATAATTAAAATAATACAAATAGATATTTTGTAAAAAAAAAAAAAAGGTTAAAAAAAGTAGTTTTTTTTCTTCAAAGAGAAAGAAAAAAATGGAATTAATTTCCGATGTGGCGAACGCTTCAAGGTCTGGTCTTTTTTTTTTAATAAGTTTTCTTTATATTTTTAGTGGATGCTTATTTTATATGAAGAATTAATATCTTTTATTGTAAAAATAATTTTTTTATCAATCATACATATAATTTTTCTAATGTTACTGAATGAAGTTTTAAGGTATTATTTCAAAAATTAAATGGTAATAATATGAAATACATAACTTATTTTTAAATCTCTTACCCCTAACTACAGGTTTAATTCCACTTGTACTATCTTAAATTCTTCATTAATTTTTTTAACGATAAGAAATTAATTTTATAATTTGAGAAAAAATATCAAGTCTGATCGGGATTTCAATCAAAAATATCCAGATGAAAGACAAATATACTACATTTTGCCTTGGAGATAGGTTATAAACAATTGTTCGAAACGTTCTTTTTATTTAATTTTATAACCTTTTTTTTTAAACATATACATACATTTACAGATGTACAATAAATCCAGTTTTTACTGATTCACCCCATTTTTCATAGTGTATATGTAGGAAAAAAGATTCGGTTATTTGAAACATTTATTTAAAGTATGGTACTTATGGCTCTGAATTCTGGACAATCTGGATAAAATGAGTTTTTTTTTTGTAAAGATACTGTCAGCGATGATTTTGGATAGCATTCAAAATGAGATTATTCAGAATAGAATCAGTGCGACCAAAACACTATTGGATCAATTTGAAGAGCAACGGTTAACATGGTTAACCGTTATATAAAATGTCTGAAGTAAGTCTTCTCAAAGATGGGGATGTATTTCAATTTCAACGAAGAAACTGAGGAAGAACCAGAAAGAAGTGGATAGGTGATGGGCTATGAGTAAGAGAGGTCTTTCTGATAAACATGTTTATAAAATGAGATAAACAGAAATTTAGGAGGCTATAAACGATACTAGCCGTACTACAAAACCGCAATATTAGTAATAACAATAAAAATAATAGCAGTAATATTGATAATAATAAAACACATTACTAATCAGAGTTTAAAAACTTAATTTATGTGTAGGTGGGTGAATTGTTGGACAGACGACTGGCTTCTTGCTATCTACGACATCCTGTTCGTGTTTTACATTATCTCATTACTGTAAAACAGCAGTGCCAGTACTACTTAATATTTCAGATAGAACTACTGCGCATCTATGTATCTACGCTTTATACACTTTTGACGAATAATACATAGATTATATAGTAACTTTTTTTTATAGTTACAAAAGAGTAAAACTTTTTTTTCAAATTTCACGTTATTAAAAAGCACTAATTATTATTAGAAACGGTTAAATTATTATACTTTAATAATATCATGTCAATTTCACAATATATTAAATATATCTAACAAATACAGATATTATTTACTCTAAAATATGAAACTATTGGAAAAAGTATTTTTTTTAAAATAGCGTAGCTATATAGTTTAATAAAAAAAAAATAAACAACACATAGATTACAGGTCTATTAGAATAATTTCGATATAAAAAATCAACAGCTCATCAAGAGATCTTTAACCAAACCGAAGAATAATATTTTTATTCCAATTTTTAAAAAAAAAGTTCTTTTAATGGTAAAGGACAAAGTTAGAAAAAATAAGTAAAAACCGAGTACAACTCGTACGATAGATAGATTTTAGAATTATATATTCTCATACGATAGAATAAGTTGGTAACTGATAGTTTAAAGGTGCACCAGAGTTTTAATATTAATCTGGTAATGAAAAGATATACAGAAAGTAAAATATATAAAATGGAAGAAACGATCACAATGTTATTAAAAGCGAATAACTGACGGCGCAGATAGCAGAAAATAATTAAAATATTAGCTCTGAAAAGAATAGGAATATTTAAGATATCAATCAATCAAGCGTAAAAATAAATGAGAATAAATCTTTAAATTATTATTACCATACCATAAAAATTTACACCAGATTATCGAGTAAAACAAATTAACGAATTGAGAAGATATAAATAAAATAAAATAAATTTATTTTATTGTAATTTATTATTAAAGGAAATAAAAATTAAAACTGCCACCTTTTTTTAAAGAAAATTGCTATTAGTTGGTTAAAAAAGAGAAAATTAGAGTAATATTTTTATGAAAAGTTGGTAACAGTGGTAGCACAAGAAGTAATAAATCACAGCTGAGTGAAAACAAGTTCACCTTAGGTTATATTTTATGCTTTTGTTATTACTGCTACTACTATTATTACACTAGCCTATACACTGTTATATGAAGTAATTATCAAGAGAACCTAAAGTGTCTGATCCTTCTTAATTGCATCAACCTTGTTCTTGTAATATTCTGTAACCCCCCTCACGTTTTCTTACAGCATACTTTATTTTTTCCATCGTTGAAAAATTAAGTTATATAAAAATATGTATTATTAAATTGAAGTACATAATAACGGAGATTAATCTTAAAAGAATAAAGCAACTGAATAAATTTTATTTTTAAATTAATAAGATACTAAAAATAAAAATTAAGAAATTCTGTATTTAGTATAAATACAAAAATTAAAAATTATTTTTAAATTAATAAGATACTCGTGTATACTAAATACAGAATTTCTTAATTTTTATTTTTCAACAATACAATCAAAATTCAGTTAAACCTCAAATACTTAATTTCTCAATAACGATTTATATGAATAAAAAAAGCCGGCAATAATTTTCCCGGTTACGTTAAGTTATACACTCCTTTACGATAAAATAATTCCTTTTTATTGAAAAAGAATAAATAAAATTATGAATTAAAAAAAAAACATATTGCATATTAAAAAACATGTGTCTTAGGAGATTTATGTTATTGATTTTTAAAAAAATTTCTTTTATTAATTATAAAATTACCTGTTTGATTATATTTAAATCTTTTAGTTTTAATTTTTGAAGTCAAGATGCTCAACAAAATAAAGCAATAACCAACGTTTTTAATAGTATACGACATCACAATTTCGAAAATTATGGTTTTAAATTTTTGAAAATTTAGGCCTTGTGTATCAGGGGGGTTTTTGTAATGATTAAAATATGCACTGAAATGTATTTTAAGTAAACTAAAATCGAAATTTAATTTTTTTTAAATTCGAGAGCTGTTCCATCAGGGGAGGGATATTTTAGAAACCTATTGTTTAACAAAATAAGTTTTGAGCATTAAAAATATTTGAAATTGCGAAAAATTTTTATTTCATTTTGAAGGCTACCATAGTGTCGTGGTAACATTCGGGTAAAATTAATTTTTAAGAAAATAATCCTTAAGTAGTGATGATAAATTTAAAAAAAAACTTTTTAAAATTGTTTAAAAAATACAGATACACCCACAATTCGACATAAATAAAGTTGTAATTTTTTTAGGAAGAGGGTGAAAACTTTTGGCCATTTTTTTTTTCAAGAAATACTAAAGAGGAAGAACTATCAGAAAATTAAGATTTTTACATTTTAAATGCAATGGGTAACTTTCGAGGTTAATTTAAATTTATAATAAATTTAAAAATATTTTTTTGTTACCATAGACCATTGGAGTGGGATGGGCAAAAAAAATTTATAATGGTTTGAAGGCCTATTGTAAAAAATATAGATGAAAAACTCCCATAACTCTTTTCTGAAGCAAGATATAGCTATAAAAGAAAAATATATAATTTTTTTTTTCTTTGGGAGGGGATGAATATAAAATAGAAATTTTTGGTAATCTTTGATCTTGAGAAAATCTTCAAATTTGAAAGAAATTTTTTTTCTAAAGTGCTCCAGCAGATTTGAATTTTTAATTCGGCTAAAACATCTCCACGTCTTTTTCCAATTTTTGTAAATATTTAATATATATTTTCCCCCGAAGGTATAGCAGTTATGTGAGGGCTGATCATCCAAGATCGCCGTTACGTGGCGGCTACTGTACATCTCTATTTTCCGTTACAGACGCTTCGAGTCCTCGTTTCTTCTGTTACTTCGTAATCTCCATTTCATGACTTTGGTGGTCTTTCCCGCTTCCGATTTTTTCATACTTCAAAGCCCATTATCATTATACGATGTAGTATAAAATTAGCGGTTTGCCCCTTACAGAGATCTTTCTGATTTCTTTAGAATAAAATAATAAATTTAAAAACTGTATAATCTTATTTCCCTAACTAATTTTATAATTTATCTGACTATTTCTCTTTAGATTCAAAATCACACCAAAATATTTAAAACTGTCCAGCTAAAATATCCACCTATATAAAATCCTCGTCTGCACCGAACATACAGACAAATATTTTTATTTTTTCTTACAATGAGATCCCTTTTTGATACCTCACTATAAATTTTACAAACAATATTTTAGTACTTCTAAAATAAAAAAAAAAACAAGATTAATTTTTATCAAACTAGATAATAGAAGTATTTTTGTTATTTTTTTGTTTTACTGTTATCAAACCTGATAACAGTAACTCAACTCCAGGAAGTAACTTTAACAAGAAAGAGCCAAATTATGCCTTCCGTTACTTTTTTAATACAATACTGACCAATTAGAAAAAAATCTTATCAATATATTTTAAATAAAATTAAGTTTTTTATCACAACATTACTATAACGATAAGGTTTAAATTATTTTAATTAAAGAATAAAACTTGATTCTACCAATCTTCGTTTAAGATGTATAAATTATAATATTTGTTAAAATAATTGTAATAATCGCTTTTTAATTTTTGTACTTATTTTATTTAATTTACTACATTCTCATATTGCTTTACTTACAGTTAATAATTTATTGTTTTTAAATCTTAACTGTTTTTATACAGGGCTTATTTTTTAAAGTTACTCTAAATCAAGATTTAATTTTCATTTTTATATGGAATACCATATATCAATAAAGTAAATTTAATTAGTTACCAATAAAGTTATGGAACACCATAATACCATATGAAGTTGATCTAACCTAAACAGTTTGAGAAATTTCTTGAAAATTATTAAAATTAAATCGCTTATTCCATTTTAATAAAAAAAAAATCTGCATGAAAATAGAACCTATTGCATAACTAACATAAAATGGAAACAGTATAGAATTTGTAGTAAGCTAGTGAAGGGAAGTTTTAATTACTCAAAAATATAATTTTATAAAAAAAAGCATTTCTTGGTATCGAGTCTAATGTTAAGCTACAGTGTTATCTCTTTTTACAAGATATATTTAATAATCTGGAATAATCTTTTTTTTAATAATATTAAAATTTAAATGTAAAATTTGTATTCCTCTCTCCTTCTCACTTATTCTTTCTCTCTCCCACTCTCTCTCTCTCTCTCTTTCTCTATAATATATATATATATATATATATATATATATAGTTACTAGCATTCCCATCGCGGATTCGCACGCGCTATTTGCGTTTGCCGTCACGATCAATTATAATTTTTCTTTTGTTCTTTAATCAAGTAACCGGAGGCAGGCGCAATCAATAGCGTCGCAAATTCAGTAACAGTGGAAATGGTTGTATTGGTTGAATTGTCGCGCTGTACACCATCGCACCCCTTAAAAAAATCGAAATTAAAAAAAATCCGAAAATGTAAGTATGTTTGGATTTTAGGTTTATATGAAGAGTATTTTTAAGCCCAAATCTATTAAATATCTCGTTTAGTATAGTCGAAAATGGGGAAAATTTGCAATCATTGTTCAAAATGGTTTTACCGTTTCCTTTTTTTATTCTCTTTCACGGTCGAATTTCAGAAAAATTCGAAATTTGTTTTCTAGATATTTACATGAAGTTCACACACACCAAAAATCAAGTTATCTTCATTTGTTAACGAGAAATTAAAAAAATAATAGTCGGATTTAAAACAAAATTCAAAAATCCATTTCAACACATTAAACTCGAAATTTCATAAAATCTAGAAATTAGTTTTTAGATATTTACGTGACGATTACATACACCATAAATCTAGTAAATATCCAAATTTTTTAGCGAGAAAATAAAAAGTAGTAATTTTCATTGTTACTCTATTTAATCCTTTAAACTCGGAATCTCACAAAATGCTTTCTTAGGTGCACTTACATTTTAAGAAGAACGTGTATACAAATTTTCATCAATTTAATTCTAATAGCTTTTGCTGGTCATTGATTATGAATAACTCAGGACATATATATATATATATATATATATATATATAATCAATATATTGACTACCTAATATGGGTAGGATTTCCATTAAACCGATTTTTAAAGAAAATTGATGTGTTTGATAGAAAATTAGCATTTAAAACAAGATGAGGATTTCAGTTATTAAACAATCATCATCAGTAGATAACGGGGGAATAAGAAAATATAATTTAGAATACACATATAAAATTTGATATGTATGAAAAGGCACTAAAGAAATATTAACAATAAATTAGTAACGGTTACTTAAAGTAACCGAAAAAAAAAATATTTATTTAGTATTTCTACATACGTTTTGTAATAAAAAAAAGATAAATAAATGAATAAAAGTAAAAACAAATGGCTAAAAATATATAATACATTGTGACCAATGCTAAAAGTTAAGTTAGTTTAAAGGCAATTTATATTACTTAAACTCTTCACTTAGACTGGAAAAGTCCGAGCCCCAACTTTTTACATACATTAAAGTTGGTGGTAAAGTTAAAGGTTGCGTAAAAATTTAACTGAGGATGAACCTCACATTGCAGTTGAGTTTTTTTAATTATAAAAATCTGCAGTTATTTTCCTTCACTATTCATATTTAATTAAACTATTATAAAAAAAATTCTGTGATTCAAATTAAATTAATTTTAAAATGTTTAAACTGTATTTTAATTAATGTAATATATTTTTAGAAATCTATTTTTCAGGGTATTTATCTGATATCTAACCAGTAAGAATTTCCATCAATTTTAGTTTATCGGTTGAAAATATAGCGTCTATTATTATATATTCTATATTATAGAACAGCTGTCTATGTGACGTATTAGTTGTACTAGTTAAGTGACCCATTTTCTACTTATTTTTATTTTATTTGTGACCTTATTTGGGTTTGAGTTGGTCTTGGGGCTGGTATATACTAGACAATATTTAAAATAACCCGCTGGGGCATTCTATAATTGAGGGTATTCTATACTTGGGGTAACGCAGCCACACAACGCTACATAGCCTTCCAAGTCCGAAGTTCTGCCCAGCTGATCGTCGTAAACAAATATCTCAACTGTGCTCCTTCCTCTGAGTACAGGGGAATAGTTATGAGTGTGACCGACCAAGAAAAGATTTTTTAAAAACGTTTGTGAGAAGTCACCTAACAGAAGTGAACCACAGACAATCTTGAGTAAACATGGTGACCAACTGAATGAAGCTGATCACTCAGAGAATGACACCCGTCTTACTGGACAGACGAAGAGACCAGGAAGTTACGCCACCGTGGCCCAGAAACTAACTTACCCTAGCAAAACTCAAGCCATCGGACTGGATGCCATAGGAGATATTCCGATTAGTGTATATATCGTAGCCATTGGTAAACTGGTTACTCCTAAGAACATGTTATATATGCATCTAAGATCTCTATGAACCGGGTGTGTATCTACCTGGTAAAAAGTGATCTTGTTAAATCAATTACCGAGAAGCACAATAAAGTTAATGTTGGGAACCACCTCCTAGAGATTAGCCCTTTATTAACTAAATTCAAAAGAGTAGTCCTCTCTAATGTGTGCCCAGTTATCCAGAATGAGGTGTTAGAGGAAGAACTTAAGCGTTCTGGCATCCGCCTTGGGTCGGCTATTACCTCCCTGCGTGTTGTTGTCCCAGAACCGGGCTACGAACATGTCCTGAGTCGCCAGTTACATGTACCTCCTAAAGATCTTATAAAGTTACCAAGCACTATGGACTTAACCTACGATGATTCACAGTACTGGATATATTTCTTGGCCGATGTTGTATCCTGCTTCCTCTGTAAACAACCAGGGCATGTAGCGAAAAATTGCAACCTACAAGAGGGAAACCCGTGCAGCCTAGGAACATCTCAAGGGAGTACAGACCAGATTTTAGAGACCGGTTTTCCTAACCTTTGCCAATATACAGGTGCTCCGAGTAAGGCGCAGAAGAAGGCACTGTTCACCAATTCTAGCAGAGACGATCATCAGGGAGGCATTGGGAATGCAGTAGGGCGCCGAACGATCTTCCTAGCCAGAGACTTGTAAGCAAAACAAGATCCAAGAAGCCAAAAAAGGATGATGACAGACTTGACGCGGGCCTGGAATCCCAAGCACAGATCTTACAAGCCAAGGATAACCCTTACGTCTTGAATTACGTAGACTTCAAAAGCTTCCTGAAATGCTCCAGGGGTAACTCAGGAGTACTAGAGTTATCACGAGATTACACATCTAATACGATGGAAGTGATACGTATGCTTCGGGAAACATACCTGAAAGTACCAGAAAGAAGTATTAAAAATAGGTTCACGCGTGTAATAAATAAATTGGCGCGTCTTGTCTCGACTACTGAGTCAATTGAAGCTGCTGAAGCTACGAGCTTGTCTGATGAGTATTGTAACGACAGCACCGCCGAGTTACCTTTCGACCATCTAAACAGCTCATATGGGAATTTAGTGCCACTGACACTGACGTCTGGATTCATTGGTAACAAACGTATTCCCTGGTGGAACAGTAAATGCAAATTAGTGATGCAGGCATCAAATAATGCTTTTAATAGATACAAATGGCATCGGAATGAGGCAATCTATGTCGAATATAAAAAATGACGCTCGACGGCTAAAAGGACATATAAAGATAGTAAACGTCTAGCGTGGTGCAATTTCCTAGCCTTGCTTAATAGACACACTCCTATGAGTGAGGTATGGAACAAGATCAACAAAATCAAGGGAACGTATAAGACAATTATGTACATGATCTGATTGAGAATATTGCAAATATTGTGGGTGACAGGTTTTCACGGAAATCGAGCGACTCAAACCTTGATAACAATTTTCTGAAGATGAAAAACAGCTCTGAATTCAGTTTAGAGGATATACTTCGACGAGATAACAACATCAAACAGGATCTGAGCGCCCCTCTCACCATGAGTGAATTACGAGATGTACTTGCACATCTAAGGTCTTCTAGCCTTGAACTTGATAGAATACTGTATGCCTTCATACGGGAACTCTCTAACGAGGGTCTTCAGTACCTTTTACATCTGTTCAACATTATCTTGGATGAAGGAGAGTTTCCGGACGTCTGGAGGAAGGCTGTAGTCATCCCTGTGGCTAAGCCCAATCGTGACATTACTTCAGCAGCGAACTACTCTGTTAGAGAATTGCTCTAACATATACCCTTTGTAAGGTGAGGGAGAAGATGATAAACAACAGACTGAAATGGCTTCTGGAGAGAATCAAATTCTTCTCCCAATACCAATACGGATTCAGAAAAAAGAGCTCTATCATGGACTACCTAGTATCTATACAGACAGATGTGTGTGAAGCATTCGCTTCCAAGGAACATTTCCTTGCTGTAACCTTAGACATTGTAAAGGCTTATGAAATGGCTTGGAGAGAGAGGATAATTGCTACCTTGTTACAGAATTATATTAACGGAAATATGTTGCGCTTTATAGCCAATTTTATGAGTAAACGGACAATCCGTGTTAGAGCTAATGGAGTCCTTTCAAAGATCTTCAAAATTGAAAACGGAGTCCCTCAGGGATCTGTCATAAGTGTACTGCTCTTCTTGATTGCTATCAATCGGGTGGCTGATGTTATCACTCTGCCAGTTAAGAAATGTATCTTCGCTGATGATATCACTATCACCAAATTGGAAATAGGAGGAAAATAATGCAGAATTCGTTGAACTCGGTGCACAGATGGGCACAATGTAGTGGTTTCAAATTGTCTGTAACCAAGTCTAAATTTATTGTATTCTCTAGGCAACCAGTCGGATGCAAAGATTTGGTGAGTCTGCACTTAGGTGAAGACGAGATAAAGGGAACAAACGAGATTAGGCTTTTTGGTGTAATTTTTGATGAGAAACTGACCTTTTTGAGCGACACTAAGTACACCAAGACTGAATGTCTAAGGATTCATCTTGCAACCGGGGTGCGGATAAATCCATCTTCCTGAACACGCAAAGAAGCAGTTAGAATACGGGTCTGTATTATATGACTCCACGAAAGAGACAATTAAGGGCATACTTGACCCCTTGCACAACACCTGCATTCGCATGTCAATAGGAAAATTTGCCACTTTCCCTATACCAAGCTTACTGGTGGAATCCGATGAACTCCCATTGCGTTACAGGAGAAAATACAAGACCATCAAACACGCGATCAACTGCTTACGGAAAATGACCAGACACGCTCGCACTTCTCTACTTGAAGGAAGGATGTCCTTACCGCAGTCTTTCAGCCTCAGGCTGCTTCGCTATCTCCAAGAACTAGATCTGTCTGCCCCAAGATCCTTGAAAAGGGAATAGGATGCGGCGCCCCTTGGTTACGTGAGTCTGCAGAGATCGTATACTTACAGTCTGGAAGTCGTAAACGGAACAGGTTTCCAGTCTGTTTAACCAATTTAACAACATGGTCAAGACGTACAATGGGTACACTCTCATCTACACAGACGGGTCTGTCTTGGCCGATGGATGTGGCTGTTCTGTTGTTCTTCCTGACACCGAGATATAATGTAAATTTAATGCCTGTTCTCGTGTGTTCTTCTGCGAGGCCTTTGTGATTTACTCCGCCTTGAAAGTTATCGAAACCCATAGCGATGACAGCTTCCTAGTAATTACAGACTCTAGGAATGTACTTGACAGCTTGAGCTGCAAACGTTCTGAATCCATCGTCCAAATTATTCATGATATCCTTTCAAGGATAAATAAGATTGTGGTACTAGTATGGGTCCTTGGCCATTGTGGCATCCTTGGGAACGAACGGACCGATGAGAGCTGAAATAAATGGCATCCGAGTACAATCGACATGTGAGAGAGACTTCATGAGATCAGTCCGTGTAAAATTGTGGGCTCAGTGGAATAGATTCTGGCTGCCGAGTCCTCCCACGGCATTACACAACATGCGGGAGAATGTGCTCGAGAAACCTTCATCCCCGAGCAACAGAAGAGACCAAGTCATCTTAACTCGGCTAAGGATTGGACACACCAGGCTTACCCACGCTCACCTACTTGGCTCTTCTCAGAAGATCTATGAGGCTTGCAAGGTCAAATGGTCCCAGTACCACCTGCTCGTTGATTGCCCAGTCTTTGGAACCATCCGACAAAACTTAGACCTGGGTCCGGATATGAAATTTCTATTAAATGAGAACGAAGGTATAAAACGTCTGTTGCGGTTACTCTTCTACAGTGAAATGAAGAATACGATTTCGCGATTATTGTCTGATTCATGTATTTTATTTTGTATTTATTGTTGTCACTAGTCTATGTTTGTTATTTATTGTTCCTATTTCTTTATTGTTTATTTTTGTTCTTTATGATTTTTGTTATTTTATATAATACTGATATGATAGTGTATATATAATATGATAGTGTTACTGTAGTCGCTAATGACATGACAAGCATAAAAAAATTCACATATACTCAGTGTCACTTGAGCAAAAAAAAATAGATAATTTACTATCCGTTCAATTAAAATACCTGATCAAGATGCAAAAAAAAATTAGTATCCTTCATTTAAATATATTTCTCTTCTTCTTGCGTCATCATGCAAAATGTAACATAAATTTATATATTAAAACAATTTATAATAGTATTTCCTTGTTATAATTTCAGGTAATAAAAAAAACTGAGAAAAAATTTAATTACATACTTTTTTAACAAGACAAATAGAGAAAAATTATTTTTAAAAGCCGTAATAATTCCCCTGAAGCAATATTACTCCTGTAGAACTATTTAACAAGCGTTGGTATTATAACCATAAACCATTATTTCAGCTTATTACGATTCTATCGATTTATAAAACAAAGTTATTCTTTGTTGAATTTTTTAATTATTGTAGTTATATTACTACTCGCTAATAGAAATTAAATTAAGCCTTCTGAATAGATTATAAGTATTGGAAAAATATATCATTATTCGACCACAAAAAGAAATTGCTTACAAAAATTTAGAAAATTCAATGAATTTTTAACTAGATTTTATTTAAATTTTCTTCTGATCACAAGAAAATAATTCAACTTAAGACTAATTATAACTACTTAATTAAATTTTAACTTAATTAACAATGAACTTGTATTTTAGACAACCTACAAATAACTTTAAAAAGTCACATTCATTTAACTGGACGGAAACTATTTGTAAATAGGACAACTTAATAAGTTTAAACGTACAAACCACTTAACAACAGGAAATTAAATTTTACTTTGTTCTCTATTTTTTTTCTCAAAAGTACTTGATAATCTTGCTTTTATGTTGTCCAAAACAATTGAATTAAAAATAGAATTCTAAATTCTGTATAAGCTGATTAAATCATTAATTTATACATTCCTAATAAATTTACCAGTGTAAACTTTTACATATTAACTCGTTGAAAAATTTCAGTGGAATTAGTAAAGCCTATTTTATTTACTTAAGACTATTTTTAGTTCTCTGTACCAAAATTCGAATAAAAACAAAAATACGAGTATATACATTACAGAATTATTTAGTTTAAATAGCAGATTTAAAAAAATAATCAATTCAAAACAAAAATTATGTTCAGCGCCAAATAAATAAAAAATTATTTTACGAAATTTCATATATATCTTACTTAAATCTCATTAAAAGACGAGATATTTTCAGGAAAATGATATTTTGAGCGGTGGGGAGGAATCCTGAAAAAATTATAAACTTCTTACCTCGGATGCAACATCACTAAACCGTATAATAATAATTCTTATATTGAAATAATATTCGAATTCAACGAGCACGATTCCTTTCATAAGAATGGAAACTTTTTTTATTCTTATGAAAGGCATTTTGTTATTAACTCTCCCTGAACCTCAGAAAAATGTAACATTTTCATAATTCTGTAAATGGTTAACAGGGACGCAGTGATTAAAGGCTCCAACGTAATGATAATTGTCTTCAAACATTCGAATTGTGACGACTATAGAACATATAGACGGCTACTGAAGATAACTTTGGATGGATGAGTAATAATATTGTATTTGAAAAAAGAAAACGTAAGAGTTGGTGAAGATTATAAAAGGTGAAAACTTGAGTATTTTGGTGTAGTGTACTTACATTAAAAACATGAAGAACAGGAAAGCAGCAACATGAGTAGATGAACTTCAAATAGAATTCTTTAAATGCTTAAAAAATAAAGAAATAAATGGAATACTCTCAATGTGCAATACAATTTACGATAATGGTGTATGGCCAGAAAATTCTGTTAAAACAATAATGAGACAGATACCTTAAAAGGTTGGAGCCAAAAAATGTGAAGAATATAGAACTATCAGCATAATAGCACATGCTGAAAAAATAATTCTGAGAGTTATGAATAGAAATTGATTACAGAAATGGAGGAGAATGCTGGAGAAGAACAGTTTGGATTCAGAAAAGGAAAAGGAACAAGAGAAGCTGTAGGAATGATCAGAATCACTGGAGAAAGATGTTTTGAAAGAGGAGAGGATTGAACTGGTGTTTTGTAGATGTAGTAAAAGCATTTGACATAAACATTGGGAAAAGTTATTTTTATTTGAAATTCTGAAAGAGAAGAAAGTTGATTGGAAGGATATAAGACTGATCAGAGAATCGGATATGAACAAAAAGGTAACTGTAAGAATAAATGAGAATCTCACAAATTGGTTAAAATTAGGCAGAGGAGTGAGGCAAGGGTGTTGTTTATCACCAGCATTATTCACCCTTTCTTAGGAGGAAATGCCGAAAGAAATGCTGTATGGCTAAAAAGGAGTAAGCATAGTTGGAAGAAATATAAATTTTGTCAAGTTGGTTGTCGATATGTTGATTGTAGCTAAAGATACTCACAGATTACAAGGAACGATACAAGTATTGGAAGCAGGAATGAAGGAATACGGAATGCAAATAAATGTGAGGAAAATAAAAGTTATGAGGATGAATGAGAGGAAAAATATGGATATTGTAACAGCAGAAGGAAAAATTGAGCAAGTAAAAGATATAAATATCTTGGATCAGTACAAATATTTCGGATCATTATCTCGGAGGAGTAAAGAAGAGATTAAAATGAGAATTGCAATGGCAAACTAAGCCTTTTTTACAAAAAAAAAAAAAACATACTCAGCAGCTACATGAATCTGAACCAGTGAAAGAAATTGGTAAAATGCTATGTTTGGAGTATAATTTTGTACGTCTGTGAAACACTGACAACGAGGAAAAAATAAAAAGATAAGATCGAGAATTTTAAGATGTAGGTCTGGAGGAGGAGGGTAAAATGGGTGGACAGAATAAGTAACGTAGAAGTATTAAGAAGAATAAATCAAACAATATTGGCAACTATCAGTAGGATGAAAAGAAACTGTATCGGGCATACAATTAGAAAAAAAGGAATCACAAGTACAGTTCTTGAACGCTCCGTTGAAGGTGAAAAAAGAAAAGGAAGGAAGTCGCTGAGTTATGAGACGAAAAGAAAAGTATGGTAGCGAAACAGAGACAACAATGGTGCTAAGGACCAGCCAAAAGGCAAAAGACACATGATGATGCCGATGATACTATACGTTACATCTCATATTAAGTACATGGTTCTGGCCAAAGAAATATTTCGTGGCTTAAACTTGAAATGGTTTGTTTACAAGTTAAAGGATGTATGTGGTACGTTAAGTGTCGTAACCGTAACTGTTTTAGGCGATATGATGTACGAGTCCCTCCACCCAAAAAATTATAGACATCCTTAAAAATAACTTACATTCTATACCAGGAAAAAGGAAGGAGTAGTAGAGTTTCCCGTTGCCCACTTGCCCGTTGCCCACAAATGTATGGTTGTATATCAGCAAGTCGAGCCCACAGAATTTCAGGTGATATCTAGTCCCAGATATCATTTTGTTCGCCATAGGAACTACCTGAATAAAAAACAATATTACTCTCAGGGAAAACAATCCTTCCTGCTACCCTTAACCTCACTCAGGTGTTTTACTAGCCATAGTCAATGGGTAAGGTAAAATAAATTAATAGATTAACGTACGCTTTTCTGTAATGAAATAATACGTTATATAAACTGCTTCAAATCAGCAGGAGAAAACAGGTATCTGCTTATTACAATATTTAAAATTATTCAATAGCAGAGGCAATGAATATTGAAGTACATTGAAAGATATTATATAGGTCTAAAGAAAAATATTTCAATTAAAATGAAAAAAATGTTATAGAAATCAGTGTACAGGGTAAATGAGTTAAAAGTTGCATTTTATAGTGGCTGATATACTTTTTTTTCAAAGTATTTTCAGTGAAATGTGTTTTTGATAACGTAACAAACAATATACGAGTACAATTTTTATAAAATCCATAATCCATCGAATAATGTATCAACGATCATTTAATAATATTTTAAAAAAATAAAAGAATATCAATCCAAAAAAAAAATCAATAAAAACAGACCCTTATTCACCGAGTATAATCCCCAAACGTTAAGGGAAAATAAAAATCCAGGAATTATTTTTTCCCCTTACAGAATTCGTTTCATTGCTGTTTATATTATTAGTCATAAGTGGCAAAATAAAAAAAATGTGTATTAAAAAAGTGTAATGTTAAAAAAAGATATTCACAATAATATTGTCTGAGCCAACCGTGCAGGTCTAGTAGTTAATTCGTCGTCGCAAATCAGTTGTTTAACAGCTAATTTTCGAAGTCGAAAGTTCTAAGGTACAAATCCTAGTAAACCTTAGTTGCTTTTATACGAACTTCAATATTAGACAGTGGATACCGGTGTACTTTGGTGGTTGGGGTTCAATTAACCATTTCAGGATGGTCGGTCTGTGTTTGTACATGATTATACCTCATTTAACTTCATACGTATTATCCTCATCTCATTGGGCCGTGAGGGTGGCTAATTCTTCGCTATTTGAACAGATTGTAACGTATACATTAGGAGAAAAACTAATATTGAAATTTAATACCGTTAAATTTTTATTTATTTCAAAAAATGGAGGTCCTCTGTTTGAACATGTACATTTTTTTACTTTTATATTATTGTTTTTGTCGTTGTCATTGTTAACTACTGGAATGTTAAACCATAACTATACATAATCAGACTTAGCTTTCAGAGCATTTTTGCGTAAAAATTCTAAAAAAAAAGTGAATTGGAAAACGTCAGATACAAAATGTATTTTTTGTTCTGGAATTATAAAGATATCTGCTCAACCTCGGTAGTAGCTTCATTACATCGCTTTCTACTATTGATTTTTTCTGTCAAGGCAAGTTTATGGACTTCGCGTTTCTTGCTAACAGTCTTTTTTTATTCGAGTAGCGTTTTTGTTAGCCCATGGATACTTTAGATTCAGAGTGTTCGAAAAGTCGCTGTGCAGTATGCTTTAGAATTATGTGGTATATTCTATTCTTTCGGCGTTAGGTTGGTTGTTCTGTAAGTTGGGTGATCGTTTCTCAGTAATAAACTAAGACGTCAGTTGTTGAGTTGTTGAACGTGCTTCGATTCATTTCGTGTTGTTTGGTTTGACGAAATCAATAGTTGCGAGAAACACAATGGTTTTGTCAGTAGAGGAACGAACTTTTCTCGTTGAACACGTCTTTCGTGAAGGTTACAAGTATACTGATTTAGTGAAGCACAAGTTTTCTGAAAGATTTTCTATGACTCACCTCGATGCAGGTTGAACTCTTATATAAAAATTTCGGGCAACAAGCTTTGCTGAAGACGCTGATGGAAGTGGAATTCTACCTAAACTAAACAAACAGAAGCTGCTTGATATTTCGGATGTATGGCCGAAAGTCCAACAAAGTCGATACCTAAGTTAGCACAGCAATAATATATCGGACTTGCTACAACACATAAAGCTTTAACAAAAAAACTAAAAATTTTCCCCTAAAAAGTAATGCGTGTTCAAGAATTGAAACTTACAGATCTTGTCTAAAAAAGACTAAATTACTGTCAACGGTTTAAACGCTTTATTGACCAAAATTCCGTAGGTACGCTCGACATAACGTTTTACAGATGAAGCGTAGTTTCTTCTGGAAAGATATATTAATTCACAAAGTATTCGACTGTGGTCGACAACTAAATATCATGAATTACACGAACAATCTTTAAACGAAGTGAAAATTGGAGTCTGGGTCAGTGTGAGTAGAACGCGCATTGTAGGTCCAATCTTTTTTGAAAATACAGTTAATAGTGATCGTTATTGTGCTGTTTTAACAAACTTCATTTCTCAGTTAAATCAAATGGAAATCAATCACGGTTGGTTCCAACAAGATGGCGCTACAGCGCACACAGCTAACAGGTCAATGACTTTTTTACAAAATGTCTTTAGTGAACAAATCACTTCGAGGGGTTTGTTGGCTACACGACCGCCCGATCTGATTTCAGATTATTTTCTATGGGGGGGGGTAGCGAAACCAGCAATGTTTTACAAAAGACCACGCACGACTGACGAACTATAATCCGCAATAACGGCATAAGTATGGGACATTCCAATACTCCAGCTGGTTAAATTGTTGATAAAAAATTGACACGTGTGCAGTGTTGTATTGTTGTTGAAGGAAATTTTCAATATCTTTTATGAACTACTCCAGTTTTTTCTCATAACTAGAAAGCAAAAAATGACGAAAGAAAAATAATGTAAAATAAAATAATGAAAGAAAAATACAAAGTAATAATTAAGAAAATTTCATCACTACACCTCCATAATTCTAGTGGACAGCAAGTTTCCGAACGTACTGTAGAATATAACTAAATTAAATCAAATACAATTTACTGAGCCAAATTAAAAAAAAAAAAATACATCTCATTTGTTTAAATTTAAGCTTTAAAATTTCAAGACAAATTTCAAGAATTGGGAATTTTTTCTTACATTGTGTTTTTTTAAAGTTTATTTTATTTTCTTTAAATGCTTTTTTTAAACTTTATCTTGAACGTGTAACTTATAAACAATTATTTCTCTACAGTTAAACAGTTAAAGAAGCCGTAAAAATGTGAAAAATGGTTTTCATAACTATGAATTTCATAACGTTAAATTAAAGTTGTTATACTATAAAACTGTGACTATTATTACAGAAACTTATCTTTTTTAAAATGAAAATCCTTATAAGTCAATACGATTTTTTCTTATAATCCTAACAAGATTAGGATTCTGAGCAAATATTCCTCAGGTTTAAACATATCTTTAAAACAGTAATGGTAAAAAAATTACAAAATTGGATCTGATCAAATATTGCAAAAATTACAGTAGCGGTTAAAAAAATTAAAATTCATAAATTTTTTAATTTTTGTAATTCATGTAGATAATAATGTGATAAAATTTCTTTGGCTTTAGGATTTGTCTTTTCAAATTTAGTTATTGCTCAAACGGTAGAAAATACTAACAATTCTATAATCTACTCACTTTTCGTGTAGACAAAAACATCGGTTACTAATATCTTAGGCAATTGAGAAACCAAATGAATACATTTAACGATCATTAGTTGCCATACAAAATTATTGCAGGGTATCTTTGCCTTAAAGTTCAACATCCCTTTTTCCTTGACCATTTAAAATTTTTATTACTTCTACCTATCGCTTTCAAATATAATATTTATATACATATATAATTCTTAAAGAAAAATAAAAACAAATTGCTACTTTATCTTTTTTCATCAATATGTAGGTATTTTTAAATTATGATAAATTCATATGTACGTTTGAGAATTATTGAAAAGGTTCTTCTGTAAGTCTAAAAATAATAACACTCTATAAAAATGAAGTTCGCAAAAAAAACAGCAAATTTTTAAAATTCAAAAACATCCGAGTTTTATTAAAACAAAAAGTATTCACTTTACTGTCTTAAATTGCTTTTTTTATCAAGATTTCATAAATTTTATTCTTTAATCCAAAATCTTTTACAAGAAATCCCTAAATATTGTAAGCTAGTAAACCTGTTTTCTTCGTTGGTGATCAACCAGCTGTAAAATAAGATTACTTAAAACACAACGATAGTCAAAAAGTAAAAATAGCATACGAATAAAAATCAGGGAGCTAACAATGATACGATGTGAGGAAGACAAAATGATTTGAATAATTTTTTCCAAAATTTTCTCACCATTTGCATTTTTTTCGGAAAGTCAATTTGTTATTTTTAGTAATTTTATATCCGTGTAACAAGTCTTTCAATGCGACTCATGAAAGCATTTTTAATCAACAACAATAATAAAGAATGATTCTAACAAATTAATTTACACTTCATCACAACCTGTTTACTACTGTAGTCAATCACAATACCGCTTTATATTAACCAATCACACAAATATACAACAAAATATCAGATTTGCACCAATCACAAATCAGAATTGTATTGGCATATAGTAATCACAGTAATCCTTCTTACACATTTGAATGATATAGGCTACATTTGATCAGTCAACATACCGAATTATAATTTTCAGAACAGTAATTATAATTTATTTAATTATTTCATAAAAATTAATAATCCAAAAAACTAATCTTATAATTAGAACTATAGAAAAAAAATCATTTAGCCTGTAAAGAAAAATAGATAAACAAAAACAGTTGAAAATGCGTTATACAGACGTTAAAAGTAATTAATACAAAATATTTACTAATTCGTATTTTTTTAACTAATTTACTGAAAGGGAAAAACACAGAGGTAAGGTTCCCAGCACTTTATTAAAAAAAGAATGTGGATTATGCTCCATAGCTTGAAAATGTAGGCAATGATGTTGGTTCTAATTACTAATCATAATTGATATAATTATATTTAGATTAACTTATTTATTATTTTAATTTAATTTCATCACTTTAGAAAAAATAAAGATTTTATTCACGCATAAGTTTAAAAAATATTTCAACATAAACCTAAGTAACCATTCTTTAGAATAATGCGAAATTTACTAATTACTATATTATTATTACAATCCATTACGCCTCTTACAGGTATCACCTGTGACCAATTAGAGAACAACAAATTTTTAACAATTATAATAGTAACAATTATAATAGACTGTCAACAATAACTTTGACTGTCAATAAATAAAATTTCAATTAAAACAAAAGCTGTAAATTTTTTATACGTCTCAGTGACATGCAAAAGTAACATAAAAGTAATTTAATTTTATAATAATTAAGACTTACTAAATTTTAAAATAAGTAGAAGTTGAATGCAAGTGATAGTTTTGGAGGAATTTTTATACGACTATATTTTTTTTTAAATTCCCTACTTATTACTGCTGTTAAAAATAACGGTTTCGATTTTGATGAGTGCTTCAGCAAATTTTAGGGAAGAATTTGGACTGATGTTTGTAGATCTCAATAGTAGCGTTTGAATATTTGTAAATTCTGCTATATTCTATGACGTATTCTCTACAAGTGTAACTGGTACTTTTTCTCATGTAAAAATTTCAAAACGTTTAAGAACTTCATCACTGATGAAGTAAACGTTATATATACATTTTAATTAAATGTATTTTACATTTAATACATGAAATAAATGAACTTTCTAAACATTTAATATTTAAAAATTATTCATAATTAAATATTATTTTCTTTTTTATAAACAAAGGAACGAAAAAAAAATTAATTCGCTTTTGATTATTTGATTAAACAATTCAGAAACTGCTTCTTTATCGTAGCTCTAGTTTAGATTCTAGTAATTTAATTTTTACGATGTATTTTAATTAATCATTGAAATTAAATAATAACGAATATCAGTATTTTTACTTATGTTTGATAATATAATGTAAAACATGTATAAATAAAACGATTATATAATTTGTTCCTAAAATTTGTGATAAGTGAACCGTTTATCCATTTATAACGTATAACTACAAACAACTTAGAAAAAAAAAACCATGCCTGTATTAAAAACTTTATTTTCAATATTTTTTCCTAACATAATTTATTAAATAATTTTTATATGTTATTTGTACAGTGCCCCGATAGAAAATCCAAGCTTGGTTGTGAGAGGCTGGAGCTTGTTGTGATGTACTTTACCACTACTCTTTCTATAACATTGTACTCCTGCATCAACCGTGTTTTACATAAATAATTGATTTTAGTAATACATAAAAATATTTGAGTAAATGAATAATAGGTTTTTTGTTCAGTTTTTTTTTGTATCATTAGCGAATAAGAAATTTACTGAATATGAATAATATTACTTATAATATGAATTAATATTATAATATTAATATTAATACAATATTAATGTTAATATTAAAATATTAATTATTAATATATTATTATAATATGAATAATATTAAAATTAAAAGTTATCGTTATAAATGAAATTAATACATTAGAGCAATTTATTTTCTTAAAATATTTTTGAAGTAAATAAATTGCACTAATTATTAATTTCATTTATATTTAATACAGTCTCCCTCTTCGCGAGACTGTGGTACTTTATAATAATTTTAACTCAGGAATGCTTTGCATAGTGAAATGTGTTATTCTAGGAGTATATGACGGGCGAGACCCGATCCTACCTTGCAGTACAAAGTCACGCAGAGCGTCTTTGTACCTTTTTCTTTTTCTTACCTTCCCTACCGAAGTGCACGCTTAAAATGATTAATGTAAGATCTACGATTAAAATCCTACCCGTCAACGCGAGTCTATATCGGTGTATGCATGGAAACGTAATTGATCTACCTGCAACAGGAAGGTGAGTTAATACGAGCCTATACGTGCACTTTGTAAAAAGATCATATTTATAAAACGTGAAATATTCCTACTCGTCTTCGCGAGCTGATTTCTTTGTATTATGTTTCTGGCATAATAATGGTAGGGGAGATTACCATCTGTAAAATCTACTCAAAATCCATTCAAAAATGAAAAGAAGTTCTACTTTTGACATCTGTAAATCCTTTAACAACAATGAGAATTTATTTCCAACGTTTCTGTAGAAACAAAATTAATCTATTTTTATTTGATTTTTTTATTCTTCAGAAATGTTTTGGTTGTTTTATTTCAATGAATTACATGAATCTAGTCTCAGATCGAAGTCAGAATTAGAATTAAAATACTTGAAAAATTTGTTAATTCTAATGGATATGATGTGAAACGTTGTTTAATTTGTTTATGTAACTTATAAATACTAAATGATTGTATAACATTAAGAATTTTAACATAAAAAATATTAACATTTTCATACGGAGGATAAGATGAAACTACAATTTTAAGACTGTGGTTTCATCTTATCCTCATAGTAATACCAAACGGTGAACCCCCTCAAAAAAACAAAACAAAAAAACTCATTTTCCCCAAACATATATTTACATTTGATAAAATCGTTTTTCAAGACAAGATAAAAAAATTATGGACAAATTCAACTCGACTCATTCCGAGCAAGAAAATGAAAATACAGTGGCAATATTCCTTCATAAATTAATTTACTTTCATTTTTGGTGTCCCGTAAGGGTACACGTGCTGTGTCACAAATGCACGTAATAAATACTTACGTACTCTTTCTTAAGTTTCATAGTTTTTTGAATTTTTTCTCTTTGAAATGCCAAAGTGTATTAAAAAATGCTTGATTTTGTATTTTATTATTATTAGCAATATTTTTAATTTTGGCTTGTTATGCAGAATTTAAATCCTAATTAAAAATAAAGAACCTCATAATCAATAACGTGAAATCGTCAATAATAATATTTATGTTTTAAGATTTAATAAACAAAAAAATTTATTAAATGGAGATCTGAAAACCTAATTCCCATATAATCGTTCCCAATTATTAGATATTAGTTTAATTAGACTCAGTCATTGGTAGTTAACAATAAAGTCCCACATCATAACTGTTTATCTGATATAGATCTGAATTCTAACTCAAAAAAATTTTTTGCAAAAACGATTTGATGTCTGTTTTTAAGTCGGTTTACTCGTCCATCGCTACAAAAAAAAAACCCTTTGTATCCCAGCCGGTCAGAAAATTTTTCTGCCTGAATTTTCAAACTGATCCTATAAATAAGGACGATTTAATTCTTCTTCACTTTGAACCACGTAATAAGACTTTGTCCAAATCATTTTTTTCACACATTCTTATCTTCTTTACCTGAGACTGATGATTTTTTTTGAAAGCTACCCTAAGCTTACTACTGTTCTTGTAAATTATTGAGACAGCGAACGTAGAAAGCCCATAAGGTTTACCCACGTCAGAATTAAACCACCCGTTTTCTAATTCCTCACTAATCTTTAATCTGTCGCAAACTGAAAGAATTTTTCTTTTATCGCCCGAAATTATTTCTGTGCCGTAATAATCTCAAAAAAACACCACAACACGTTCTCGGTAAATTAACTAACTACAGCCGAGTTAAACACACGAACGTACCGTACAAAGCAGCAGCAAACCCGTTTAAGAATAGGCTACATGAAATCGATTGTAAAATTCTTTACACTTCCCATCGTCATACTACCTGTGTAAACTTCATAATAGTGAAGGGATGAAATTTCCTAGAATCCCAGAAAACTTGCCATAGCTTACTACTGTTCTACCTGGCAAACAACTACGGTTGTTTGTCATTACCCCCTTTTACTTATTGAGAAGTCATTGAATAACGTCGTTAAAACATTCAATATTACAAACAAACGGTACTAATCACATTACCTTTTAATATGAGTATCTGTATTTTAAAAATATTCACGTTTTTAATTGCTCGGGAAACAAATTTATTATTCGAAAGAAAATAATTTTATCGTTATAACCGACTTCTAACTTCGTTATTAGCTCGTTCAAACAAACTTTACTATACATTGGTAATGTAGGAAAGCAACTAATTTTTTTATCTTTGCTCGTTACAATCGGATTCTAGTTACAAATGACCTGGATATAAGCGACATTTACTGTTTAAATAAGAACACTTTTCTATATCCATTTTAAGAAGCTGAGCGGAATAATGTGCTATGTAAAGAAGTTTTTTCCTGAAAATAACGGTACATAACTGAACTGTTTAGCCAAACTTTAAATCTGAGCCGTTTCTAAAAGTCATCAAAAGGTGATTTCCCTCGTAAATTAATTCTCAAAGTTATATATAGTTAAATAGTTTTAACCGATTGAGAGCATTAAAAGTAAACAAAACAGTTCTCAACAAATTTTATGTCTTGTTTTCTAATACATCAGTCTGTCGTTTTATGTGTTTTTTTAAAAAATATATACACTTTGTTATACATGCATACATACAATATTATAAATAATATATTTTCTAAGATAAACAGAAAGAAATAAAAAATTAATACATGAAATAAAAACGCAATACAGATTATATAAAGAAAATCAGCAGGAAAACACTGCCTGATATGTGGCCTTATACACATAAAATTCTTTTCTACACTACTAAAGTTACGTATTTAATGTAAATAAGATTACAATAAAAAAAACAGTTCAATATAACTGCAGTACCCAATTAACATAAAAAATAAATATATTTAACTTTTATAATATATTATACAAGTTAATGTTAGAATTATAAAAAGTTTTTTAATCATTATTACTGAAAGATATACCCTTCATTGTTCAAAACAGAAGATAATAATATTCTTCTTTCAATATAAGAAAGAAAAAGAAAGACTGAAGAAGTATAAGAAAAATTAAAAAAAGTTCAATAAAGTAGGATGGGATAAAATAAAAAATAGTTCATATCTGTAAATATTTCATTCCTTTAAAACTCATCCCCTCTCCCACATTATAATTTTATTATTATTATTATTTTCTTTTTTTTTTAAGAATAAAATATTGTTCTCAACTGTGCTTATTATATAAGATTTTTATAAAAACTGTTAAACTTAGTATAGTACATTGCTAAGGGAAAGGGGAAAAACTTTATCGATTTCAACTTGCGGTTAAATTGAATACATCGCCTATTCAAAAAAAAAAATACATGCGTTATACAAACAACACATACTCACAACTGATGTAAATAAGAGAAAGAATAGTTTTTAAAATATAAGTAAAATTATAAATTACATTTTTTTGGTAAAAGTAGAAATTCTTATATAAAGATAACAATTGACTTATTGAAAATAGGCTAAAAGAAAGTTATACTAATAAAATATTTTACAAAATATAAAGTTGATTTCAAAACACAGTGTTTAAAATTAAAAATAATACTTCTCAATGAGTTTTTTTGCGGTTAGGCCAATTATGGAGCATGTAAATATTATTTCTTCGGATTTATTTTTCTTTTCTCCCGATATTCTTTCATTATTTCCGTGTATTTGATCTTTTCCCTTCCGACCGTTTCAGATTAGTGTGATTCGTTTCCTTCCTCATCGTTTCAAACTCAATTTCATGTATTTTTTATGTGAATAGCTTTCTATCTTTCATTTCCTGAAAAAAATTAAAAAAACCATTCTTGATTAAACTAAGTGACGTAAATTTAATAATAGCCAAGTGAGATAAGGCTGAAGTCGTTAAGCTCTCGATGTGAACAGCTGATTGAATTTTCACTCCGGGAATTAGTATTTGTTTTCGTTGTTTTTCTGTTTATGGCTTTTGTTTTTATTTTTTTTTATTTTTCCTTTTTTTCTTTCCGTAGCGGAGGAAAAAGCTCTGCCAGCCGCCGTCAGGCCCGTACTGATGGCAGTGCGGGGCTCTCACCCGCTAAAAAACCTCCCCTTCTACCATGCAGGGGCCGGATCTAAGCCATATGGTATGTACAGCCCCTGCATGTTCACCCAGGCACCCCACTATCCAAATCCGTGTGACCGGAATGCGTCCCCAGGGGGCGATCGACGAGCGACGACTCCGAGGAGCCCCCGCCGCCCACCACCAGAAGCTGGCCTCCCTTGATCACCCGTCATCGAACTCCAAGCCTCCATAGATTCGCATCAACTCATCCTGCCGTCGCCTCTCTTCATTGGCCTTCTCTCGTATCATTGATGCGATCGTAGTCGAAATACATTCCCACTTGTCGCCATTGCTGAGCATTACCTCGATTATATTGTTTGCCCCCTCAACACCCTGACCCTCGAGCACTACGCGGAAGTTGTGCCATCTAGGGCAAAAAAATACTACATGCTCTGCTGTATCCAGTCCGCCGCAATCGTGACAGCGACTTGTATGGCATCTGCCTATCCTGTACAGGTAGTCTCGAAAACATCCATGTCCAGACAGAAACTGGGTGAATTCGTAGCCTGTATTACCATGCTTTCGCTCCACCCAGTTCCTGACGTCTCGTATGAGCCCATAGGTCCACCTTCCTTTGTCTGACTCTCGCCATCTGTCACGCCAAGCCATGTAGAGACCGTCAATTGCCTCCTTTCTGTCCCCTCCATTCACTATTGCAGCTCTCATTTGCGCTTGTAATTTGTTTTTGTTATTAAGTGTTATTTTTTTCCGTTTTTTCCGTCGTTTTTTTGTGTTTTTAGAGTTTATTTGAGTTCGTTGTTGTGTTTCCTGTTCGTCGTTTTGCGTATTTTTGGATTTTTGTAAGTGTTTTACTTAGTTCCGTGTTAATTAACGTATTCGTTGCTATTTTTGTTCTTCGTTATTTGTTTTACACTATTTTTTGTTTTTTTATTTTTTTCCTGTTTTGCCACCGGGAATCACCGTCAAGTATTATTTCAGAGGATGAATGAGGATGATATGTATGAGTGTAAGTGAAATGCAGTCTTGTACAGTCTCAGGTCGACCATTCTGAGATGTGTGGTTAATTGAAACCCAACCAGCAAAGAACACCGGTATACACGATCTAGTATTCAAATCCGTATAAAAGTAACTGCCTTTACTAAGATTTGAACGTTGGAACTCTCGACTTCGAAATCAGCTGATTTGTGAAGACGCGTTTACCACTAGACCACCCGGGGGTTGAGGGTAGTGGTTTATATTTATAAAAACTTTTCTTAGCCTACGGTTGCCAAAGATTGTAGACTGGAAACCAGCTGTGTTTATTTCATTTAAATCTCTGTTTGCATTCGGCTTACAGAGTTTAAGTAGAATTTTGAATAATTATTTCCCTCCGTCAGGGTTGTTGCTTATAACAGCACAATAACTATCGTGGCTGGATTATTCGGGTGCAGTGTTTATTTATTTTTGTTTTTGCTTTAAAATAACTTGTGACTGATATATAGCTGATTCAGGTAGATCTGAGGACGAGGTCACGATCGATGAGGAGAGTTTTTCTTCAATTGCGGGTTGGAGATCCAGCAAACGGAGAACATCGAAGGTCACCATTCAGGAAGTTCTGTCCGATAGTTGTGGTGGTGACAGCACTGGAGAGATGGTTATAGAAAAGTTTCGACGTGCCAGTAGCTTATTTTGCAGACGTAAGCTGAAGAAGGCAGGAGGGACTTCGGCTCGACGCCAGAAGAAGGTTGTCGGCTCGTCTGTTCCGTACGACAGAAATTATGAAGTAAATTTCCCTTCTCTCCCGACAGGGTCGGGTGGCGACCAGGATGATGGGCAGAGGCAGACTAAGCATGCAGGGAAGCATCGACGAAGTGGTTCTCCTCTGGCCTGTGAGGGGAAGAAGAAGTCCAGGGCCGGTATGAGTTCCTTATATTCGGTTCAGGAAGCCTACGACTAGGAGAAATCCGAGTCGTTAGCGGACGTTTCCGGTATGGGGGAAAAAGAACCTGAAAAACAGCGGTGTGTGGAAGGTATGCAGCAGATAACAATTTAACAATAGGAACAATAATATAATAAAATACATTTATCAAACTGCTATCCATCTTCCAGAAAAAATTCACACAAAAATTCTCTTGAGAAAAAAAATTAACGTGCTGTACAGGTTGAACTATTTTAGTTTAACACAGAGGTTACATATGAAAGAGATGACGCTAATTCTA
This sequence comes from Lycorma delicatula, assembly GCF_047948215.1. NCBI lineage: Eukaryota > Metazoa > Arthropoda > Insecta > Hemiptera > Fulgoridae > Lycorma > Lycorma delicatula. The sequence goes on from NC_134458.1 coordinate 183,805,508, forward strand.
TTACCAGTTTTCTATAACTCTTTGCATTAGTGAATATCAAGTAATAAACGACGTTCGATTAAAATTATTATAGTTAAAAATTTTTTTAATGGAAACAAATGGATTTGAAATAGTGAAAGCTACATTGAATATCTACTTCCTTACTACTGAGTTATTTAAACAGCTTTAATATCTTAATAACGAATACATTATTTAAAAACAGTAGTTTATAAAGTGTAATTAAATCTGTATCTAAATCACAATCACTATTTGCAAAAATAGAAGTAAAACATTAACAAAAACATTTTAATTAGCAATCTACGTTGTAGGATTTAGCGGTATAGTCGATTGGATCTAATATTTAAATATTACATTTTACCAGTGTGGTGCTATTCAGAAATACTGAACTGGATTTCATGGTCATGAAAAACAAAAGACTAGCATTTACAAAGCTGTGGTTTCAATTCCCCGGACATTTATTTTGAAATGGGTTTTCAACTGTTGTACTGTTTGGTTAATATAACGTTCCGGGAATATTCTCTTACCACTACATTAATCTACCATATGTAACACATCCATATTGTTTCAAAACCAATTTATCTCGTAACCACAAAATCAATGCATGTAAAACTTAACAGATTACTAATTAAAGAAAAAAACTATTTTTAAGAATTATATTTTGGAATAATATAATTTATTATTTTTTTACTATTGGCGTAGATCTAAGTATAGCGGAATACATCCAGTGAATTTATTTTTTAATAATTTTATCATAGTATTTGATTAAAAAAATATTTTACAAGATCATATACCACAAAAACTATATAGAGTATTAGAGCATTAGATTCAAAACACGAATATAGGGGCAAAATTTTTCTGTCGATCAGAACAGCTGGAAAAAGTCCCTAAGCATGCCTTAATACCATTTCTATAAATTTTTATAAACAAAATAACATTACAGAATCATGTATTTTTCACTATTTTGGCTGTAGGTAGTTAAATATTGATTTTACAGAAAAGATCACTCTTATCAAAAGTTTAGAGTGGAAAATTGTAGACAAAAAAGTCTACGGACACACTCTGATCAGACCATAAATAAACGAGCTATCGCAATAAACAGACTATGCAGAGAGATATGAGGTAGCTGACGGCACCGTTTCAACACGCGCACGCGATAAACAAATACCTATAACTTTTGATCTACGATAACTAATGCAAAAAATTAAATGTCATCGATAAATGATACCTAAAGGAATAACGTTTGGTAAATTTAAATGAATTTGCTACATTCAGGAATAACATATTATAGTATAATATTGTTAGGTCGAAGTATTCGACCTGACAACAAAATAAAGGTTTGCAAATAAAAGCCAAATTCAAAAAACTGAAATACAACTATGCGAATATATCTTAAAGTGATTATTTATGAATGTAATAAGTTTCGTAGCAAAATATAATGGCGTTAAATATTAGTTATTTTAAAATAGTTATATTTAAAAAATTGTATTTTGGCATTTTCACCAAGTGCAAACTTGCTAAAATTTTATGAAATTAAATATTAAACAATAGAAATAGTTAGGGAAACATATTTACTTTTAGATGGTAATATCCGATTTACGTAGTTTTTAATTTTGGACTGAGTTTTGTGAACGTATTGTTTGTAAAATGCGTCAGTGCTCACCATCTGTTAAACTAGCAACATAAATAAATGTTTGTAAAAACTTAACAAAAACAGATTTTCATAGTAAACTTTGTTAAGTTATTCAGAAATATGTAGTTTATTGAGCGTTAACCTTAGATTTCATTATTTTTAAAAAGTTTTAAAAAAAATTAATTTTTTAAGATAAAAACGAGTTTTTGTTGTTTCTGATGTAACAGATCATTCTCACGTTTATTTATAATATTATAAAAATTTTACTACAAGTACTTGTGTAAAATTTTTCTGTTTTACAACAGAAAACAGTTTCCTGTTTAAAACTTCTTTCGATAAATTCAATATTTAACTAGTTACAACCGAAAAACGGGACTACAACACGTTTATATCGATACAAAATGGGCCATTTTCTTTGATCCACCCGGATATCTCAAAATGTTTTTGGCAGCGAGGCTCTCGACTTTTAGTATGTTAATTGAGACAAGCTTAGGGACCTTTCCATCTGGTCTGATTGACTGGAAAAATTTGCACCTATATTAATGTTTTGATCGTAAATCGATAAATAATATCTGTCTCCCTAAAAGTATATCCGTAGCTGTTCGTTTAAAATTATTTTAAAAAGAAAAGAGTTAAAAAAACTTTAAAAAACTTAATTATGAAGATTAAAAAAAAAACAATGCGGGCTGTTGATATTTTTTAGTTTTAAAGGTTTGTATTACAATAAATATAACACCCTAATGTAAATTAAAAAAATAATGTTTAGAAATAATAATAATAAATGTTAATAATACTGATAATAATAATAATAATATTTGGAATAAAATAATAATGTAAGAATAAATTAATTTCGTTTCACAATGCTATTTACTGAAAGAACTGATAATTTTCTTTTTCCTGTTTAGCCTCCGGTAATTACCTTTCAGATAATACTTCACAGGATGAAATGTATGAGTGTAAATGAAGTGTAGTTTTGTACAGTCTCGGTTCGACCATTCCTGAGATGTGTGATTAATTGAAACCCAACCACCAAAGAACACCGGCATCCACCATCTAGTATTCAAATCCGTATAAAAGTAACTTTACTAGGACTTGAACGCTGAAACTCTCGACTTCCAAATCAGCTGATTTGGGAAGACGCGTTCACCACTAGACCATCCCGTTGGGTTAAAAAAAAGAACTGATATCTACAAAAATACTTTCTTACATCGATTTGCCACCCTGATTTTAAAAACCATATCAATTTTCACGAAATAAATTTGAGCAATGCTTTAATAGGCAATTATAAATAAAACTCCTGATAATCTATATTGACTTATAATTTATCTTCCTTGTAAAATTGTATCGATGCAGAAAGGAAAAAGATGACAAATTTTTAAAACATTTCTATAAATTAGTCACATTTATTTATTATTTACTTTATAATCTATTACAGGAAAAATAGGATTAATTAAAAAAAACAAATTATCTCAGAAATGAAGAAAAAACGTTTCGGAGAAAGATCCTTTTTTTATTTACTGCTACAGATTATTTGTTTTGAAAGCTATGAAATATTTTACGCAGTTGGAAACGGCAGTTGAATTATTACGAACTATTTGTAATTAGACGTACTAACGTCAGGTAACTGGCTTAGAATTAAAATAAAACACAAAACCTTTCACAAATTACCAAAGAAATTATTTTTAAACGTTACAATTCAATGAACAGATATTACACAAAATGGATACAGAAATCAACTATCGCCTTATAAATTATTACCGTCTACTTAGTTTAGAAGAAGTTAAAATTAAAAGAACGATTCATAAAACTTTCAGTCCATATGAAGTTTCATGACTTATTCGAAATAAAATAAACTTATTAAATAAGGACTGATATTACAAACCAGTATCTAGAACGTGATTTTAAAATCTGTGTGCATCTATTAACAATAAAAAATTAGTAAAATAATGATATCCGGGAAAGGAAAAAACGGAAATTAATTCTTACTGACAATAAATCTACAATCAATCAGGTCTAAACTTAGAAAATTAGTTAGTTTATACGACCAAAACGTAATCAGAGAAAAACTCTATTTCTAACTATCAATTTGGATTCAAAGGAAAAAATCCTCTATAAAATAAGAGTATAGAATTGTATTACACTAACGTGTTGATTTAATAATTATCCGAAAAGGATTAAAATGAAAGCAGTTGATATATTTTTGGATTTTAATCAACTTTTGTGGTTGGTTATTTTCAGTATCACACCCACGATTCGTATTGCAATTAATTTCAAGAATACTTCTTACACATTTTATTTTTCCAATCGTTTTTTTTCCGAATTGAATCTCATAATTCAGTTTCTAAATTTCTTAGAATAAAATGTGGGATCTCTCAAGACATCATAACCACAGTCCTATTATGTTTTATACATCCAACCTCCCAAAACGAACCATATTAAGTTCTACTACACTCTTTAGCACCAACTTCCCAAAACATATTCAGAAATAACGTAGATTTTTGTGAGTGATATATAACACTAGAAATGGACATATCATCAACTTCAGCTTTTAAAAAAAAGTCAATTTATCTTCATAACATCCAAGCATGAAACGAAAAAATGGAAAGTTCAGACCACTGAATTATGGACATACGAGGATAATCTTTATTTTAAAAAGGGAAAAATATCCAACATTACACTAAAATTAAATAGTAAAAATATTTTAAAGTTAGAAAAAGTGAAATAATCTGGTATGTATCTGAATAAACGTCTCTCGTAAAAAAAAAGACACCACATGTATGAATGGTAAGAAAACTTGATAAAATCAAATGTAAACTACATGTCATAAAATAAACTTCATTTCTGCTTCAAAATTTTCAATGCTTCAAAATTTTCATCCATATTTTGAGGTATATAAAATTACCCAATGATCATAAAATTTCAGCAGAATAATAATAATTTACCCTAATAATTGAAAAATACCCGACAGATTTAAAAACATACCAAAATATTTTAGGTTAGAAAAAACTTCGTAGAAAAAAGGGCAAGACATGTACGAATTAAAAGTTTTAAAAATAATCGCATTACTACACAGATTTAATTAAAACTAACACTATTCGATTTTATTAGCTATAAACTTTATTGGATTTACGTAATTAAGTACATGTAATTAGAAAGTAGACTAATGGTTATGGTCTTCCATGAAAATCAAACATTCATCCTATTTTCTGGAAATCTATCAATGAAATACTTGAGAATATTTTTTTTTTTAAATAAAATTTACTTACTGTATCTAAAGTGTATATTTAAGTCACTTAAATATAACAAATAAAACGTTATACAAAAGTTATAACAAATAAAAGTCACTTATAACAAGTAAAAGTCACTTATAACAAATTATAAGTACGCATATATATGATTATTTATTCAAATTAAACGTTGAAGTATTTTTTTTTTTTATAAAGTAGTCAGTGTATGCAATATAGAGAAATTTTAAATAAAATATAATTTTCTATTTAAATGTTACTATGCTTTGTAAAATGTTATTAAATATGTAAGCCTAACAGAAATTTAAATAGTGTGGTCTATTTGAGTGAAAGAAATAGTAATATGAATTTAAAATATATAATTTTAAAGAAAATATAGAGAAGTTATAAAAAAGTATTTATATTTTACTAAGGCTAAAGATTTTTTTTCAGCTTAATATTATTTGTTGGTTACGACAGTTCGCTTACTTCACAAATAATAAATAAAAAATAATTGCGAATTAAATAACAATTTATATTTATTTTCTCTAATAATTCAAAAGTAAACCAGTTTTTTAGGCCTGCATAAAATAACTATCAACGAATAGCCTACAGTTTTGTACGTGAGCTAAAAACTATGTTTCAAGTTAAATTTTTTTTTCATTGTTTTTTTTTGTATCTGCTTTTGATGTCTATTATATTTCATTCATCCTTTGTGCTTTTTCTTGCTGAATAAAAAAATTTTCTAGCATTTTGCACAGTGTATTCTTATGCCTTAATCATTAACATATCTTGTTTTTCTTTATGCTACATATCATTTTCATTTTTATGCTTTAGCATTACTTTTTTAAGATAAATTAAGATTACTAATTAACAAAGCAAGCGTGAATGCACTAATAAGATCTATATACAAATATTAGGCCAAAACGTTCAGTACATCAAAATAAAAATTCAATTAAAAACAATAATTAATAAACTGTATAATAAAATACTATCTTTCTTCATTCGAAAATAAAGCCATTTTTAATTTCTAGTAATTTTCCTCGTATCTTCTAAAAAATTAAAATTAATTTTTATTTATAAACGATTACCTAATATTAGGTAGTAAACATCTAATAAATTAGACTATGTATACCTATATATTAGACCAGCGTTTCTCAACCTAGGGATCGCGAAATTAGCCTAAAACTTTACACGTAAACAATAATGAAATCATTTTATGAGAAAAAAAATCATTTATTATAAAAATTTTACTTACATTTTATAAGTATGCATGTAAGAAAATAAAGCGCTGTTGTCTGTTATTTTCAAGTGATAAAAGACGATTCCTATATTTAGTTTTTAGAGCAGCCGTAGACGAAAAACCCTTTTCACAGAGGTAAGACGTGGCGAAAGGGATTAATATTTTCAATACTTCTGTAACTAAATCTCTATATTCACTTTGTCGAGCAAGCCAAAACAAATCTAAATCTTCAGATGTGAACTGTAGTCGTAACATTTTACCGGCAGATATTTCGATGAGCTGGTTGTGAATCTCAACAGGTAACTTAGCAGATGCAACAACAGCGTTTTCACTAAATGGATTCAGTACCCGTCTTTTAAGGAATTATTTTTATCTTCCGGGAAATACTCAACCAACTGAATTTTTTGCTCACGCAAATGCATCCTCTTGTTATCCAAACTGTAGTGAATAATAGTGTCTTCTTCATCTAAATTTTTCTCAATATAATCGGAAGTAAGTGGAAACATATCAAAAACTTTGCTTTGAAAGCGAATAATACAGATAATTTTTTTAAAGAAAGCATAAACTTTATCTGTCAATAATAAAATGTTTTTATCATGTCGTTATAAATTCACATTCAAATCGATTAAATGCGAAAATACATCAGCTAAGTAAGTCAGCAGCAACATATACTCATTATTCTGCAGAAACACTGAGAATAGCTCAGTGTTTTCCAGCAAGCTTTTTATCCCGGCAAAATATTAATTCATCTCGCAATTCCAATAACCGGATTAACACTTCCCCCGCGATAACCATCTGACTCCTGCATGGAGTAGAAGAGATGTTTAATTTTTGCCGAATTCATCGCACGGTCTATACCAAACTGCTGCAGCTAAATAGTTTTAACTTTCATTGGTTTGCGATTGGGGGGGTTTGGGGATCGCGAAATATTCCATATATATATTTTTTGTCTTTTGGGACTCGTAGAGCTAAAAAGGTTGACAATGGCTGTATTATTACACGAGAAACAGTATCAGCTCTGTTTACGTAGTTATAGATAAAGGTAGTGATATAAAGAATGATACAATCGCTTTTACCGTAATATTGCTAAACAAATATATATATTGATCATATGAAATACATTTACATGCCATAAAGACATTTTTTTTTTCAGTTGATTAAATTAAGAAACGTACTGTAAATATGTAAATAAAATACTCATTTCCTACAAACTGAAAAGAAGATTAGGATCAAAAACCCGTTTAAATAAAATCTAAACCTACATGATTTCGATTGTTAAAAAATCATCATTAGTAAGAAAAAAAAATTAAACAAAAAACAAAAAAATTACAAAAATATATTTGATTACATATAAAAAATTATTTTTTAAAAAAGCTTTTATTTAACTAATATTAATATTAACATTAACAAAAAAAGGAAACAAATTAGAAAAACCCTCTAAAAAGTAAAAAATAAGAATTAAATCAAATTGAGAATTTTATACAAAAAAATATAATATATTAGTAAATATAAAAATGCACTGAGAAGTAAAAAATAAATTATATAAATATCTAGTAAATAACCAATAAATAATTGTAATAATTATTAAATTTTAAAATTAAAAGAAATGAAAATATTTTGTTAAATAAAAGCGTGGCGCAGTTTTTATAATTTATTTAAATCAACACATTTATTTTTACAACAATTAATCTTCATTTTCATTTTCAATAACGACGCGAGGAGGCGGAAAGGTCTGCTGGAACCTCTCCAGTTGAGACTGACTAGCTACAAGTAACAATCTGGGAAAATGCACCCACTCGCTTTCTTTGTACGTGTTCTCACATAGTTGAAGTTCATCTACGAATTCTACTTGTAATCTAAGCCAAATTGAATGCACTCTTTCCGCTAGAAGTTTCATTTTAATTAATTATGAATTTTTATTTAATGAATTCATAATTACAATTACAATTATAATAATGGTGATAATTAATAATTTTTCAGATTACTGTCAAAATGTAATAACTTTGTGCAAGATTTCTAATTTTAATTTTTATATTAACCCTTCTTTCTTATTAACCCTTAAAGGTCATCTCGGTGCAAATTTGAACCATCAGAAAATTAACTTGAGTTATTTTATTACAGATAAATAAAGTATATACATATACTAAACAACCTCATTAAATAAAAAATATATTTTAAAATACAGCAAATACTTATTCTTAAATAATTAATTCTTAAATTTCCTTTAATAATTGTTAAATAAATACTTATACTCTATAAATACTTATTCGAAAAGATTGTTATAAAAACTGCGCCACGCTTTTATTTAACTAAATATTTTCATTACTTTTAATTTTAAAATTTAATAATTATTACATTTATTTATTTTTTATTTATTGGTTATTTTTTAGATATTTATATCACTTATTTTTTACTTTTCAGTGCATTTTTATATTTGTTAATATATTATATTTTTTTGTTTAAAATTCTCAATTTGATTTAATTCTTATTTTTTATTTTTTAGAGGGCTTTTCTAATTTGTTTACTTTTTTTTATTAATGTTAATATTAATATTAGTTAAATAAAAGCATTTTTAAAAAATAATTTTTTACATGCAATAAAATATATTTTTGTAATTTTTATTGTATTTTGTATTTTTTATTTTTTAGTGTTAATGAACAATAAACTTTTTATATCCAAAAAAAAATATTCTTAATAATGTTTATATCTGAATATTATTATTTGTTCAAGTTTATTTGTTTATTAAGACTAAAAATTAAAAATATTTATTTTTGCACATCGAAGTTACATACGTGTACCAATTTTCAATCATTTTCATACGATAGTTGATGAGAAATGAAAATTTTCATCTAAATGCATGACTTTAGCGTAGGGGTAGCGCGTAGGGACGTTTGGGTGGGTCATATCAAATTCCGACACCATAGTGCTGTATTGTCATCGAAGTTACATACGTGTATCAAATTTAATTGATTTTCATACCATAGTTCATGAGAAATAAAAATTTTCAGCCACTTGCATGAATTTAGCTTAGGGGTAGCCCGCGAGGGGTTGGGGGTGGGTCATATCCAAATTATAACACCGTAGTATTGTATTGTCATCGAATTTACATATGTGTACAAAATTTCATTGATTTTTATACTATAGATCAAAAGATATAGCAGTTGCAAGATTTGATTGTAACTAAAGCAAGTTAAGTAAAAGTTTATAAAAAAACAAAGGAAACATAAATAATATAGATCAGAAAATAAAAAGTACTTATAGAACCCTATAAAGCAAATATTTTTGGCCGAAATTTAAGAATAAAGATAAGTAATAAACCTTAAAAAGAAATTATCGTTCAATGCAATCCTAATAAAAAACGTAAATTTAATTTAAATCTATCCAAATCATTTAAACTCCAAACCAGACTCCAGCCAAGACTATGTGCACTTCTTTTTTACAGGTTGAGTACATAAAACTTATCTCAAGAAAGGTTAAGGCAGGATGAACTTTAAACCAGTCAAGTGATAAATCGCCGACCATGAATAAAACTTTTAAAGGCGGAGATAAACGTTAAATGTTCTTATTATTCAAAACTTAAATACTCGTAATTTGAAGCAACGGGTTTATCAGTTAGCTTTGAAACGTATTACCGGAAAACAATTAAATTTTTTCAAGAGTGCAAAGTATTCTATGTAATAAAATTTTGTAACTTGCGGTACTAAAAAGACTTAATCACTTTTACAAAAAATAATTTTAAGCTAAAGAAATAAAAACAAAAAATAATAAAAACATAAAACTAAGATCATATTTTAAGAAAAAAAAAGAAATTGCCAATATTTTAACATCGTAATATAAAAAAAGTGTACGTGATAGTCTCAAGCGGCATCAATGTCAACTTGTTTTGACGTTTTTGTTTTCATAAAAAAAATTATTTCTTCACCGCAAGATAGAAACCCAACGTATATCACAACCCATCACTAGTTTTTTATGCTCTTTCATAAATCTGTCCCTACAAATTCATCCATCTACAAAGCGGCACAAGCTGTACCAGATAGTAATCTGCATAAAAATCCCTTTTCTCTTTTCTTTATACGTATATAAAGAATAGCGACATTTTTTGACTTCTCAGAGAATTTCTTCCTTCATTTCTTAGTTCTTATTTATAAATAAAAGATGCAAAACCACTCCTTTAATCACTATGTTGCAATACATGTCTTACGTTTTTTACACGAAGTAAATTATTCAATACTAAAAAGAATATCTTTTAGGTTTTATTTTTTAGAAAATTACAATTATTCATTCCATTCTAAAAACACATATCAATTTTAATAAATGATTGAATTAAATAATATTAATTTATTTTTATGCTTAAGATATATAACGATAACTTAATAAATTAATAAAATGAAAGATAATTCCAGATTTTATGTTTAAATTTAGAAAAATTCAAGTATCTGAAATTGTACATAATTGAAAACCGACGGAATGAAGATTTAATCAGAAAACGTATCTAAAAAAGCTTAAAAAATATTGCCAATTTTAACTAAAAATAATTAAAAATTGGTAGGGAAATCTGAATTGTAAAATCATTAAATTTTTAACCGAAGAATCACAAAGGAATTTAACTTTTTGGAAAATCTTATGTAGATGATGTGGAAAGAAAGGTGTTGGCTGGAGACGAAGAAATATCATTAAAAGAATCTTCTTAGAAATAAAAGAATGGAAGAAAGATAAAAAATATCTTATAGTAAATAACGGAAAATGGAAAAATTAGTTACAGATTTTAGTAGAAACGATAAAAAATATACGTATGAATATAGTACACAGTTTTCTTTGCTTCCCTGTTTGTCTTAACAACGACTGCTCGTTGTTAAGATAACCACGTTGTAAATAACCACAAGTACTCTTGTGGTTATTTTGAATTATGACTGATTTAATTTCTGAATTCCACCGGTGAAATTTGTACAGGTTTAAGCACAGCCGACAAACCATAAGCCAAGTCTGAATTATTTGAATATAATTAATGTAAACAAAAAAAAAATATATAAATCTTTATTTACATTTAAAGAGCTACAAATGAATTTAAAGACCATAAGAGAATGGCTAATTTCAGACATTACTAAACAAATTTAATTTTCTAAGTGACGAAAAAAGGGAAAAAAAACTTTAACTCTTCCCATAAAACATTTTGAAGAAAGTCTGCATTAAATTACTTGAATATGGAATAAATTACTCAATACAGAAAAAATCACATAACTTTAAATTATTTTTATTAATAGGAGAAATACACAATCAAGTATACATGGTTTAATTATTTTCAGAACTAGAGGGATTTAGTATACTAAATAATACCCATTTTAATTCTTTACATTCTTAACAGATTGTAAAGGTTTTGATAATTTTTTTTAAGTGCAAATTACACTTCAGTAATATAGACCATACGCAAAATCATATAGTAGGATAAAAACGTTAAATGCTTCTTACATAAATCTCAATAGACTTGTCTGAAATTACAGTGTGATATTTTATTTTTTAAAATAAGTTAAGATAAAAAAATAATAAATGACACGGATTTATTACTAGAAGAGAAATTCAATTTTAAAATATTAAGAAGAAAAATTGTAACAAGGAGTGAAAAAAAGGACAATATTAATGATTGAATAATAAGACAAGGCGATACAATATACTAGTAGTAGAACGATTTTATTTGGATGTAAAATTAAAAGGATAAACGAAATTTTGTAAAAATAAAAAAATCCCTTTCTGCACGCCGGAAGGCGGAGGTAGATTTCACCGGTGCGAAGTAGGGGATAAACATAATTTCCACCTTAAAGTTAAGAAAAACTTCAAATTTATTCAATACGACAATGGTTGCATGTAAATAAAAGTTTCAAATGTTTAGCGTACAAGCCCCATCTTCTTACAATTCCAGGAATATTTTGACCATCCCTTGCCGTATGGGTTGGTCATATCAAAAATTGTTACAGACAAAAGTTTTAGGTAATGTTTAGTGGACCAACGTCTATTTTAAATCAATTCGATGTTGTGCCTATTAAGGGAGGTATGGTTTTTTTTTGTCTTCGAAACGCCATTTTTTCCACCCTGTGGGCTAATGGTTGGTGATACCAAAAAAACCTTTTTTTTACTAAGACAATTTTGAGGGCCTTATCAAAAGGGTAGTAGGAACTCTAAACGAATTCTATACTTTACTAAATAAGAAAGTTATAGCGATATTTTGTTTTTTAGAAAAAGTTTTCCATTTTCCACAAATATGCTAAAATTGAATACAATATAAATTACAAAAAATTCAATAAAATATTTAAATCTTTTTAACTAAAAACTGCATAACCAACGAATAACAAAATAATTAACTATATAAACAACAGAGATCCTACTAGAATAATAAAACATAAAAATAAATTTAATTTAGATGAACATGGAGTAGATAGTTTAAAATGCGCAAATTGCGATCTGGAATATATCGGGATGACTAACCGATCTTTTTCGAATAGAAGTAATGTAAAGTAAAGGGATATAAGTAAAGGGAAATGATATAAGTAAAGGGAATAAAGAACGATCCAATTTTGCTAGACATATTTTAGAAAATAATCATAATTATAACCCCGATAATTTTATTAATATTCTTGAATATTCCAATAACTTTCATAAAACAAATATTATCGAAATTATTACATACATTTAAATAATAAAAGCTTCATAAATGAACAGACGCAATTTGAAAATGATTTTTTATACAAACAAATATTAAACAATACTTCTGATTTTTCGGTTGGTAATACCGCTTCTTACTATTAAATATAATAATTGTTGAGACCTTCATACTGACATGACGGATAACGTTAAATTTAGTTTTCCTTTCAGCGGTCAATTGTTGTATTTATGTTTTTAAAAAATTCAATTTAGGATGATTAATGATATGTGAAGTAAATAATTATAATGCATAACATCATTGTTCCTGAGGATGGAATAATAATCCAAAACCGCTGGAACATTACTACTACAGATTGTTGGTAAGTGGGAACTATTATATAAATAATAACAAATGTGGATGATTTATACAAACTCTAGGCACTTTGTATCTAACAACTAAAAGTTATAAATATGTAATACACAATAATTCAAACACACAAAGCATTCAATGGCTCGTTTACTGGTTCACTACTACCTCACAACTGGCATCGTTCTGATAAATGTGTGCTACACTAGATCACGTTTGTACATGTCTACATGTTTGTACACATCTGAACCTGCACAACAGTAGCAGCGCTACCCTTTGAGTTAGCTCATTTGGTTCCAGCATACTTACAATGCTCTAGGAGCTTTTTCTTAACAATGGACAAATGGAAGAAAAATCGTTTTAAAATATTTAAAAAAAAATTAAAATAACAAAAACACTGTGGGTAATGGAGATTTTCCGAATACATATTTGAAAATAAGATAAAAACCTGAATTAAGTACACCTATTGGTACTCGTGAGACAAAAATCATGTTGACCAGTGTTATTAATAAATCAATATATTTAAATTAAAAAAAAAAAAAGTTAAAAAAAAAAAAACGGGAGGTGAAGTCTAATTTGAACCGATGTGCCTCCTCATGTAAGATCCAAATATTTCATTAATTAAAATTTTTTTCGCTATAATCCTGGAACCAATTAAAACAAGTACTACTTATGATAATATCGTTGAAAATCTGTGAATGAGATCTTATTGCTGCAATTAAGAAAAAGTCCAAAAAACAAATTTTTTGGATTTTGGACATATTTGGTTAAGTCGATTGCAATCAAAAGGGGACGTGCACAACTAGATGTTAGAACAGTCCCCTAAATCCAAAATTTCAACATTCTACGGCTAATCTTTTTGAGTTATGCGAGATACATACGTACATACAGATGTCTCGCCGAAACTAGTCAAAATGGATTCAGGGATGGTCAAAATGGATATTTCCGTTGAAATCTGAAAACCGAAATGTTTCGCGATCATAATACTTCCTTTACTTCGTACGAGGAAGTAAGAAAATTAAAAGAAAAGATTAAAGAGGTTTTTGATATGAGATATTAAAAGAAGCTGTTGAAAATTGGTGGACTGATAATATTTGAAATGAAAAGATCTTAGATAACAAAAAAAGGAGAGAAGTTTTTGGAAGAGATGAATTAGGTTAGTCAGTTATAAATTAAGACAGTCAGATTAAATTTTAGAGTTAAATCAATCAGCAAGACAAAGGTTAGAATAGAAAATATGAAATAGATAATCGAGAATAAAGAATTTAGTAAATGCGTTAACACTGAAAGAGCAGCACATAACGGAAGAAAAATGGAGAAAATAACATCAACCCAAGAAGATTGCCAATTAGAATCAAACACATCTAACTCTGTATAACTAATTAGTGGAATTATTTTTTTTAAAAGAGGGCGGTATAAGGATTTTGGTTTGCTTCCAGAAATTATTTAGATAATCGATTTGAAAAACGGAAAAAAGTCTTGTTAATTTTACAGTTATACCCATTACGATCCTTGATTATTGTGCCGTTGTTGCCAAACTGAGAAGTGCACGAATTATTCGCGGGGTATGTAAATAATTTCCTTTTCTTCCCATGGGTTCATGGATGACATAGAGACTTCATAAACAGGACCAGTATAACAGACTAGCGTAACCTATTTCTTCCAACTAAGAAGAAAGAAAGAGAAAATAATAATGAAAAGATGAATCGAGAAGGAACTAAAAAGGATTCTTTTCTTACAGTAACGGATCCGTTCTGTTCTTTGTAATACAGACAATGGCATTTCCAAAAGCTATTGTTCGACCAGAAGGGTGAGTTACCGGACCAAAATAAAAATTTATAGACAAACGTAAGGACGCGGGCGATGAAAATTATTACGCATTAACAATTTACAGGGATGAAGCGAGTACTGGTTCTGTAGCCAAAGTATATAAATAATGCCAGGAACCAGCGGAGAATGTCAGTAGTTCTACGAAGTCATGTTTGGCGCAGTCGTGATAATAAGCGATAACAGAGTTGTTTCGCAAGCCCGAGTTCGACGCGGTTGCGGTGACGGCGATATCAGTAAGGTGTGGTAACAAAGGGTGAAGAGCTCGTCACGAGTATTCCAGCGTGGACAGTGGATGAATGCAGAAGTTGTTTGGCGAGTTACTGGTAAAGAGTAGTGAAAGTGACTGTATTCTACTCATTCATAAAGTGTAGGGTAGCTCTACAGTAAACAATAAAAGTAATAATATTTGCAGAAAATTGATTTGTATGAACTTAATACATTTCTAGTGCAATCTTGTTAATGCAATATCAGATTCCAGCGGTCATAAAATGTTTAGTAAATTGGACTATATTCTGGTTTTAGCTTCATTAAACAAATCTTATCCTTTTTATTTGAATTATTTTATACGTTATATATATATATATATATACACGTGTTATTATTATTTTAATTTTATTTTTTGTTCATATCTTTAGGGTAAAAAAAAATTTTTTTTTAAGATTCTTACATTTGATAGTCTCCCAATATCCTGGCAGAACCGTGAACACGCGACAATATTATGTTACTAATTACATTTTAATTAATTTATTTAAATGGCTTTCTTTTACCAGTATTTTCTTCAAATATCATACTTTTACAGCCACTACTCCTGACTTATTTTTTTGTAGACCTAACAATATTATAATTTTGTATTTAAATTTAGGCAATTTTAAACTCGCATTCAATTTTTCTGTTTTTGATTTTTAATTACGCAATAATTTTACAATTATCGGGCGTTTTAGAAATATCGTGGCATAATTTACGAACTAAATAAGCTTAGATAACTTTTTAAAAATAATATCATTAAAATATTGTATAAATGAGACTTAATCTCAATACTCACTTAATAACCCGCTGAAACGTTTTGTACGAATTGATGGAAAAACATAAAAATAAGTAATATGGAATTTAAACTAATTGATTACATCCGTTAGATTTTCAAAATCCTGATTCTGAACTAATCTAATACTGAAATTTTGTTACTGTATTTCAGTACAAATAATAAAATATTATATGCACTGAAGGGTCAACTTTGAATGTTGTTAGAAAGTTTGAGTGGTGAGAAATTAACCATTAGGTAGAGAGGAAGGCACCCATCGGGTTGGTCTAGTGGTTAACGCGTCTTCCCAAATCAGCTGATTTGGAAAGTCGAGAGTTACAGCGTTCAAGTCCTAGTAAAGCCAGTTATTTTTACACGGATTTGAATACTAGATCGTGGATACCGGTGTTCTTTGGTGGTTGGGTTTCAATTAACCACACATCTCATGAATGGTCGAACTGAGAATGTACAAGACTACACTTCATTTACACTCATACATATCATCCTCTGAAGAATTATCTAAACGGTAGTTACCGGAGGCTAAACAGGAAAAAGAGAGAGGAAGGTAACACAACAAACGTAATTTCATTAGCCATAGTTACATAGCAAGTAATTATTAAGTATAAATTACTTGTATGACAGCGCAAACGTGGTCAACAATAAACTGAGAGAAAGCTTAGGTAATAAGTTTTAATCTAAAAGAGAAAAAAAAGCAATTCAATATTTATTAACTTTCTGGATGAAACTGAAAATCAATGTATGAAAATTGAAATTCCATACACGTAAAATACACAAAGAAAAAATAAATAAACCAAAAAAAGAAAATAATATCACAACTGTTATTTTTTAACTTAACCTTTATTGAAATATTTACATTTCATTTCCAACAACCTTTCACGAAACTTAAATGCCAATAAAGAAGGAAAATGACATACCTGGGAAGTATTCCAACAAGAAAGTAGAAAATTTATAAAGAAGAAGACATAAAAAAAGAACTAATATTCAAATAACGAATCGATAAATACTGTGTAAAATAAAATCTAATCTAAAACGTTGTTGAAAATTCATTGACCTTGTGCGACAGAAAAAACCCAAGTTAATTTGAACCTATTTCAAATAAAGGTGTATATAAGTTTGTATCAAAGGAATATTTATTTTTTATGTTTATCTTTAAATTTGTTTTTTTATAGCATAGTACAATAAATGAATAAACATGATTGTACGTGACGTGTGAACGGTAAAAAGCACACTAAAAATTTTATACAATTTACCCTAATATAATAATAATGAATATAATGTACTATAATGATTCTGCATCTTCAAATAAAATAAACCCCTTTATTGTACAGAAACAGAAGCAGCTATTTGCTTAAATTCGAATATATAGAAACATTACCGAAACACAATTATTTTACAGCTATAACAAATTTAATAAAAATTAAAACTTTTTCTGTTATATCTACATATTTATCATTCTGGAAATTACAATCTGACGGTAAATTACAATTTCCTGCTACTTTTATTTTTTAATAATGAGAAATAAATTATATAGAGTGTAAAAAATTTTAAATCTGAATGGGGAGATTCAAACCCAAAACCTTCACGATGAAAGGCAAAGACTTTATTCCTGTAGTAGGAGTAATATAAATAAAGAAAACACTCTGTTTTGGACAAAATAATTTTTTTGTTTGTAATTTTTAATTAAATATATTTCCTTATATGATGGAAATTTTCTTAGGGGCACATGTATCATCCATTCATTCATGGATCAATATTTATCATTTATTTTTTTGTTATGGATAGTTTTAGAAAAACATAGAAGCTCATAATATGAAACGTTAAACTGAAAACAAATTGCGGTAGTATATTTTTCCAAGAAAATTATTAGTAAACATTTGATTTGAAAAAGAGAAGTGGCTGTTGGTGAAAGAAGAATTAATTATATGCTTTCCCTGATGACGTAGGAATATTAGTAAGAACAGGAGTAAACAAGTGAAACAATAGAAGACTTGGAAAAGAATTGTGAGAAATACCGAATGAGAATAATCGTAAAAAAAATAAAAGGATATTCTAAATAAATAAGAATACAAGAAAGGAAATACAAGAACATTAATGAAATTAAATTATCTCTTGCTGTTATCGCTAAGGAGGTTTTGGTTTACTACTGCAAGCCGCCGTCGACGTTGCTAGTGAGGCTTAGGAAGGAGATTGGTTCTCTCAGAGAGTTGTGGAGATGTTGTCTCTTGAGACAGAAATCTCATCAGCTCTTTTGAGAGGTAAAGCGCGGCGGCTGCAGGAGTTTCATCGGATGTCAAATCTAGGCAAGATCTACTTTGGTTTTTCAATACGGTAACATCATCTCCCATCGGTTCAGTTTCTGAACTGGGAGAGGAAACGGTTGACGGCAACGGCCTTACTGTCGTCAAATTAATGAAAAGAAGGTGGCCAAGAACTTTTAAGCCCATAAAATTCTTTTTCTTGGCAACACCCAAAGCTTGGCTGGCCATATCCAGTGGAGTTTGGGGTCGGTATTCAGTGTAACTTCAGTGGTTAGACCGGGAGGAGGTCTCTTTTATAATTCATAAGGCAGAGAATTTATCTATGAGGATTACGTTATCATTATAGGTGGTACGAATGCCAACGATAAGCTACCGACACAAGTCCTCATTGTTGTGAAGAAAATGAGGAGGTTGAACAAAATGTGGGTGTTCATACACTGACATCCTTAACCGGTCGGACACTTCAATGTTCGAAGCACTCGAATGAAAGTGAACAGCTCCATGAGAAGACATACTGGCGCGATTGTTTCTTTATGGTTCAAATGTGACTCTCGCGCCAGTGTATATCCGTCACGGCTAAATTTATTTAAATTCGAGTGGTAAGGCAGTTTTGTATGAAATTTGCAATTGACGATTTGAAGGTAATTCTTTTTTGTTTGACGTCATTAATTAATATTGAACTTAATGAATAACGATAAATAATCTGATATCTTTCTAACATAAAACATATTTTCACGCAAAATTATAAGAAAATAAGTAGCGAAAACTGTAGCAAAAAAATTTCAAACCCCGCATTTTATTATAATCTTACGCCAAATAATGATTACTTAATATATAGGTATTATATATTACTTAATACTTAATAAAGGTATTCTTTATTAAATACCTTTTGTAATTTTTCTCAAGTTGCAGATCTCTCTCCTTTTGTATTTCTTGAAGAAATAATGTTTGATAAAAGAAGTTTTTAACAATATTAAAAAAAACCATAAAACAGACTTTATAGTATCATAAAAATTAAACAATTAATATTATTAAATTTTCTACATGAATAGATACATGGGTTACACGGTAATTTTAATAAATTTGAAAATAGTAACGTTACAAATTTTATCAAAATAATTATTAAATAAATCCAGATGGTCAAATAGATTGTTAAAAATTATCAAGTATTGAGGAATTAGGATAAAATATAAAGAAATAATATAAGTAAAAGAAAAAGATAATAATTAGCTAATACAATTTAAAAAAATAATACTAACAAAACTTTACATATAGGACGTTTATAAAATAAAAAACTACCGGCGATATCGTTTTAGATAGCTCCATTAAAACGTGGAACGTTAGCTTAAAAAATCTGTAAACCAAACTGAAACGCGATTTCCCACCATTTCATAGATTACTTTGGAAGGTATAAAGCCGAATAAAAGAGCGTGTATTATTTTGTGATGGGTAATCTGAATTGAGAGTTTGGCTTGTGAATAGTTTAAAACTTTTAACCTAATTTTCCCCTTTCAACTGGGATTATCTAAAACGACACTGCATACTATTTCGTCAACGTTATTTTTATTTTATAAACATGTCGATATACTCTTTGTTATTATTTAATAAATCTGGTTCATAAAGTTTTTAATTAATATTCCTTTATCAATATCAATTTTTCTTTTATATAAATATTTTTTATTTTACATTAACTCCTGAGTATCTACTTGTTTGTTTTTAATATGTAATTTACTTTAGAAAGTAAAATTTAAAACAGAATTGAATACAATTTTTTAAATCTATTTTATTTTTAAACATGATTTTATTATTGATCTAAATTCATTTTCCTTTTTGTGTTTTTTTTTACTGAAGGAAACCTCTTTCGTTTTATCATACACTTAAGTAACAAGATTCATTTATTTTATTCTACTTATAGCAAAATATTGCCATTTTTTAAAATTGTGTAATTATAACTTGAATTTAACTCAATAAATAATAATTATAGCAAAATAGGAACGGTGAAGTGAAAGTTTTTAGTGAATCAATATTTTCACTTATTGCCTTATGAAAGCCTTTTTCTGAATCCTTCTAAAATTACTTCAGCTAGTTATTTTTATTTTTTATTTTTTAATACGGTTTAAAAATTTATTTTTTGGTAAAGTTAATTTTTTATCGTTATAATATTCCACAAATTAAAGTATCCTTTCCTAATACGCAAACATATGAATTTGTAGCTGGAAATATTTTGCTATTAAAATTAAAATATGTTTATGTGAATAAATGAGTACGTGTTTTATTTATAATATTAGTGAATGCTTGTATATATATAAATATATATGTGCGTGTGTGTACCTTGTAGCACATATTGTGTAAATCTTCTGCATAACGTGTGCAGAGAAGAGAAGCAGCATGTGCTGTACTATGTGGGATTTTGAAAGTCGGACTTTAGAATAGAAACACATCCGCATTCGGTCGAGTTCCATTCATATGTAAATGACCATTGAAATGGAAGCACATAAAGTATTATTTCCAGCCCTTTTCCCCCTTATTGTTTCTTCTCTTCTATCTTTATCTTTCTCTGTTTCGCTATACTCATCCTATAAACCACAAACCTTCTAGTCTACCGCACCGCCACCCTTTAGTAGTCAACTGAACTGTTCCAACTCTAAACTCTACTTTACTTTACTTTGCTTTCATGCATATCATTCATATTTATGCGATTTGCTTAACTTTTGATAAAATTCTAACCAAAGCCGATTCAAATAACATTACTGTATTATAATAAATGTGCTTTTTTGTGTGTGCTCAGGTTATTTATACTAACCGACTGAATTATTCATAATTTTTTTCCAATTTATTATTATGAAAAAGTATTAACACATCCGATTGAATTATCTGAATGACTCAGTTAAGCTTTTTCTACATTTTATCTCCATAATCTTTATTAAAAATTACCTTTTCCAATTTCCAATTTAAAAATTATCATAAAATAATTTTAAAAATCAATCTATAAAACAATAAATCCAATTGAAAATTGAGAAAATTAAATTGCATACAAAGAAAATCTTTGTTAGTTAATTTCAACCAAAAGAAGTACACTGTTTTTATATAAATATTATTTGTGTGAGATAAGAGTGTGGACTGTCCAGTAATCTTGACAAAAAAGACATGTTATTGAAACGAAATTGAAGACAATATTACGGTCAAAAAACGTTTACAAAGTTTTATAACAGAATTTAATCTTGGATAGACATTTCGGTTGTTAAACAGTTATCATCAAAAAATAAAGCGAAAAAACTAACAAAACATAAATATTCATATTAAAAAGTAAAAAAAAAGTTCAAGAAAATTCTTTGAAAAAAAATTTCCTTTATGCATGACTAAAAAGAAAAGCGGGTGGCACGCTCTCATATACAACCGCTTTATAATTAGAGCGCACCACATGCTTTTCTGTTTAGTCACGCATAAATAGAAATTTTTTTTCAAAGAATTTTCTTGAAAAAAATTATTCTTTTTACTTTTTGGTACGAATTGTCTTGTCATAAATTATAATATTATTATTATTTCTTCCACAAAACTGAGTTATTTAAAATCATGTTTGAACAAATTAAATCCTCTTAAGTTATAAAATCTCTTCTTACAGTGTTATTTTTATCATTTTTTTAATTGTATAAGTATTTAAATTGACAAATAAGTTTTACTTTTAATTGTTTTAAATTTTTAGCAAATAAAAAAATATTTATATGCAGTTTTATCTTATATATAATCTGGAAAATTAGTTTCCGTTATTATAAATGATACCAGTTGTTTATAACTAAATCAGGTGATTAGCGTACATAAAGTTTAAGAAGGTAAATTTACCCTAGTTATCTCGTTAAATCCTCTACACTAGTTATATTATCAGTCACCTGATCTACTAATACTGAATCGAAAGTCAAAATCAATCAGAACGATAGCTACGCTACATCTTATCAATTTAGCTCCCTTCCTCTAGGTATATTCCTTGTATTATATATATATATATATATATATATATATATGACGTTAATAATGGAATATTGAGTACTTACGTATTAACGCCACCGCAGCTACAGCTTTATTTAATGGAAAATGGGCCGATATAGAGTTTAACATAGATTCAAAACAGTCTCTTTATTAATTTTAATAAATGGTTATTTATATTTATTTATTTTATAAATATAATTTAACCAAACTTAACCTTTCTTTTCCTGTTTAGCCTGCGGTAAATACTTCAGAGGATGAATGAGGATGATATCTATGAGTGTAAATGAAGTGTAGCTTGTACATTCTCAGTTCGACCATTCCTGAGATGTGTGGTTAATTGAAACCCAACCACCAAAGAACACCGGTATCCACTATCTATTCAAATCCGTTTAAAAATAGCTGACTTTACTAGGACTTGAACGCTGGAACTCTCGACTTCCAAATCAGCTGATTTGGGAAGACGCGTTCACCACTAGACCAATCCGGTGGGTTAACCAAACTTAACCTACGCTCGCTTCACTCGCTAACCTTAACTAATTAACAGGAGTGTTTTGATTATTTAAATAATAAATAATTGCAATAATTACTGAATTTATTAAATAAATACTCAAAAAATTACGGTGTTAATTAGTCAAGGTTAGCGAGCGAAGCGAGCGTAGGTTAAGTTTGGTTAAATTATATTTATAAAATAAATAAATATAAATAACCATTTATTAAAATTAATAAAGAGACTGTTCATTTTCCACCTAAATCGGAGTAACTACTTTGTTTTTAAATAAAGCTGTAGCTGCGGTGGCGTTAATACGTAATTACCGAATATTGTATTGTCATCAGACTTACGTCGTTGTGTAAAATTTCACTATTGTATGACTTCGGGAAATGAGTTTAATTAAGACTAAACGATTTGAGGATACGGTTGAACCACTTTAACTTAAAGAATTGCATGTAAAAATAACGGTAATAATAAATGAATGTGAAAAATAAAAAAAAATAATGACATTAATAGACAGAGAGAGTTCTTACAAAATACCAGAAAAACTGTTAATACTTGTATAATTGTATTAGCAATACAAACAATTATCGCTTCGGTGATAACATTAAGGTAAATTTACACTTTTTATTATTTATCGCAATAAAAAGAGTAAATTTAACTCAAAAATATTTTAACCATCTTAACCTCCAGTTTAGACTATCTTATCTACCTGCCTTAATACACCATCTTATGTAGGTTGAACAGTTTAATTTTATGATTAGAAACAGTAACAAAAGATTATTTAATAAATTAAAAAATCAAAAAGATATCAATTTTATATCGTTGTTCTACAGTGATAGAGTAACTCTCACAACTATCTAATTCCTGTTTATTAGGCATATTTTTAAAGCTACTGTTTCTAATAAACTGATTAGTTTATTAGACTAATCATGCGACTAATTTTCAGGAATACTGTGCTTAGCCGATTTCTCTGGTCTACCATATTTGTAATGAGGCAAATGCTCTTTATTTTTTTCTCTATCTTGCCTTACAAATCCTAAATTAAATGGTTACCCCTCTTCCCTAATTGTTTTTTATGGGCGGGATACCTTTTTTATTAGTTTAAGAATAATGTTGTCTTTATATTTGTTGAAATAAATTTTATCTACCAAACCAATATGCGTAAATATATTTTTTGATAATAAGTATACATTCCGTTCCAAATCGTAGAAGTTTCAACTACGATATAGTTTATCATTAATTATTACGAACACATGAAGTTCGGCGCTGATTCTTAAATAAATTAAAATTAAATTAAATAAATTAAATTCTTAAATAAATTAAAGTCGTAAGTTGATGTTATCATCAATTCTTTATTATATTTGAAAATACTTTTGTACGTATAAACTGAATGTTTAATATACTTGAAATATTAAATGAATTATTTATATATTATTAAACGTTATTATAATTGAATTATGAACTGGAACTTACTGAATGCGATTGTACAACAATATTGCGATTGCCACTTGTAGGCGACTGGCTGTAACTGCGACTGGCTGGAACTAAACGAGTGACGACTTAACAATGAATAATGAATGACTACAAGAATGACGATAGCTTGTTTAAATGTATTGCTGGGCCGCTGCTTCGTCAGGAGCCGAGTGTATCCGAAAGGAGCCGAGTGATGTGTATGGAGCCGCTTAATCGTCAGCAGCCGAATGCATATGAAAGGAGTACTGTAAATATCCAAATGAATCCGACCGAAGCCGAAGATATCTAATTTAAAATCCTTTTAATTACATTAAAGTTCCAACATTTAAACGATAACAACAAAATATAAATATGTAACGAGTATTTAAAAATTAAAGTAACCTAAGACCGAGCAAATTATAATCGGAAATAATAATGTATTTAAAAATTTGGAAACGATAAAAGGAATATGATAAACTGTTTAAAAAAATTTAAACAGTATTTTTCATTTAAAAAAATATGATAAATGATCTCATATATAACTTAAAATATTACAATATTAAATACACGAAAAATCTGTCTTTTACAAGACGATAAAAATTTAATGCGTAATATAAGTATAAAAAGATTGACAATATAAACTTCATCTGTAAAACTTCTCTAAAAATTAAATTTTTATGCTTAAAAGCTAACGTATTATTACACAGAATGTTAAAAAAAAAAATAAATACAAAACTGTGCATAAAAGGAAGTAAAATAAAATTGTAATAAGAGTTAGCAATTTACAAATAAAAAAAGAAATATTAAAACAAAACAAAAAGTAAAATCTAGCACAAATTGTTTAAATAAAACCTTCTTTTTTATAGCCCACTAAAAATAAAGTATGCAATGAGTTAGTGTTCTTATATATATATATATATATATAAAACAAAATGAATATAAATATGATTTGTATATATTGTAAATATAAATTGAATTTTCAAAAATAGGTTAATAAAATCTGTTTAATCTTTGTAAAAATGTATTGACAGTTTTATAACATTTCTTTTTCTTAATATTTTAATTTTTACATACAGGTTAGCATGTTGCATTTTATCGAGGTTTTTTTTCGTTATTACATTACGAATAAAAAAGCGGATTAATAATAATAATATTATTGTTACATTTCGTGAAAGTAAATGTATAAATACACTGTTAGCACGAATTTTACTAAAATATACTTTAATAAAAGAAGTTGTTAAAATATTTTTTAACCGTTACACGGTCAATATTTTAAAATATTACTCGTGATACATTTACTCATATATTATTTATAATTATTATTAATTTGTTAAAATTAGAATATAAAAAAATCCAGTTTATGTTGTAGCTAAATCTTAACCGAATATATGTAAAGGAGCAAGCCTAAAAACTAATAAGTAAAAAAATCCATCTGCATAAAATTTGCTAAAACATTATGTAAAAAAAAATCTAAAATGTAAATCATATTTTTCATATTGTTCATATTTTTCAGAAACGTTTCTAAAGATTTTTTGCTGAAAATTTTGAAAATGCATTTATAGGGATCGATAGAAGAAAATAAAATTTTTACAAAATATAATTGTGGATGTACAGGATATCGAGTGGTTCTGTGATTGTTGTGACAAAAAACAGAGTAACAGATGAAGGTATGTTCTGTAGAATAAGAAAAGCCATTGCTGCGTTTATCTGATAAGATGAACATTGGGAAAATCAGCGTATGAGAAGCGATAATTGTGAAGTCAATGTGGTAAAATAGAAATTTCGGAAAATAGAAATAGGTGGCACTGTTTCGTGGAAGTTTTACGAACCAGACAGGTTTCAAATGAAAATCCGTGAGATTAAAATGTAAGTGTTAAATTACCTTGGACAAACTTTAATTTTTTTCGTTAAAGATTGTACTATGTGATGTATTTTATAAATTCAATTTAACCAACCGATAAAATAACTTTTTTTAATTTTGGAAACGTGCTTTACCAGTTAATCTATTGACTAAATTATACACTCGTGAATTACTATGCCGAAAATCTCTTAAAAAACAATACAGAAAGCAGTAACTAAAGAAAAAAAATTGTTAAATTTTTTACACTAAATATTCTTTAATTTTCAAATAGGGCTCCACTATATTTTTCCGTAAAATAATTTTTTATCTTGTCATTGTTTTTCCCCGTTTGGGGTTAAATTTTAATAAAATAAATCGGAAGAAAAAAATTAATTTAATAAAAATTAAAACAAAATTCATTTGCGGGAATGTTAGCCGTCACGAATTCATCAATCGCTAGGTTAACAAGACAGAATAACTGTTCGTGACACGATGTTGGAAGGATTACAAAAAAAAATTATTGAATGAGTGGGGATATATTGACGTTGATATACACAATGACGTGGCCAATTGATACGGATGAACAACGGGCAATGCAAATAGATTGTATTGTTACTTTAACATCACTCCAGTACAGTTAAAAAGTGGCAATAGTAAGTAATATAATATTCTTGGTTGATAATCTGATCATTTTTTTTATAAGCAATTTATAAAAGCAATGTTTTGCAATTAATTAATTACCCGTATTTTTATACTTATTGAGTGTAATTGTATGTGTACGTAGATACGCATACTTGAAATCTTTTACTAATGAATACAACTGTATAGTACTTATTTGTTAAAATAAGGTAAAATAAAGAGATATAAATTGACTTCAAAAGGAAAATAATGGTTACTTTATAAAGAAATATCCTGTAGTTATAAAACAAAGAGAGAACAAATATTAAAAAGGAAAAGCGATAGAAATTTATATATTTTTGATTCAGTAGAACAGCATTTATTAACTTAGATTTAGTTATAACAGTAATGAAAGTGATAATAATAATGATAATAAACACAAACTTAAGTTAAAAGTTGTTAGTTTATCATCACAGATATTTCTCAAGATAATCATCATTTTCCTTACTGAAATATGTTCATCTCATTAAACTTCGCTTAATGAGAAAATTTAAATAATGTTTTTATTTGTAAAGATACTTTTATAAAAAAACCATTAATAACAAATTATTACTAGATTTACAGGCTCAAAGACTTTTGAAGTTATGAAATTATCATCTTTTTCATGTAGATAGTACATAAATTAAAATTTAATTTTCGTAAGTGTTTGGTAATTTAATTTTGATCGGTAAGTGTTTAAATTCTAAAATCGAACGTTTTTAAACAATTTGCCATTAGAAAGTGTTATTACAAGTGAAAAAATTTTACAGGAATTCTCAAGAAACTCATTTTTTCTGGTTTACTACAGAATACAAGAAGCCATATGATCTCCTAAAACCTTCATTAGGCAGAAATACTAGTTCTGCTGAATATACTAAACCCACCAAACAAATAATGTTCACTTTTGAAACTTCACTCTGTTAACCATAATAGATGGTCACGTAGTACTTTTACCAAAAGCAGAATTAAATAATGTCTCCTTTGCCAAATATACATTTTATTCCTCACTTTTAAAAATATTTTGACAAATAATGGAAAGGAACAAATTAATGTATCTTTTGTAAAACATTTTTATATTTACTATAAATATTTTTTTTCTGTTATCATCATCATAAGGTAGTCTGCCCATTGACAAGTCCCTGACACCACCGATGCCTCCAGTTCTCTCTGTTCCAGGCCAGCTCTTTGGTATCTTTGTGACTTCCATTCTTGATGTCCTCTATCATCTTCAGTCTCTTCTTCCTCTTCTCATTTCCCCATTCGCAATACCTTCTATCATGGTTGTTAATATACCTTTGCCTCTTAATATATGACCAAACCAGTTGCACTTTCTACTTTTTAATGGTTTCCAATAGCGTTCATCCTTTCTTTACCCCTTTCAATAGTAAACTATTGAAGCTACACCCACTTAATCTTCTATATTCTCCTCCACACCCGCACTTCCATAGCTTGGATTTTATCGTTTTCTCTTACATCCAAAGTCCACGCTTCGCATATGTATAAAAGCACACTCCATATGTAAAACATTTAAAAGTTTTTTTTGTTTTGTTTAACCACCGTAAGATATTCCTTCAGAGGATGATATGAATGATTTGTAGCGTGTGTGAAAATGCCATGTCTGGCCGGGGTTCGAACCCAGGACCTTCGGATGAAAGGCCGAAACGCTACCAATCGCGCCACAGAGGCTGGCCTATACGTAATACTTAACCAGCCATTTTTTTTAGATCCAAGTCCATTTTGCTACAAAGCAGTTTCTTCCTTTTATTAAAGGCCTTCTACAGATATTCATTTAAACCTCAAGAACTTCTGGATCTGAATGATTATTTAAAAAGTAGTTTTATGAAAAAAATTACAGGATAATTTTTAGGTGTGCAAATTAATCTAGATACCACAAAAAATTTATTGTAAATTAATGTTTAAACAAGAGTGCGTCGTATTTTATAGCGTAAGCAAAATTTTTCGGTTTGTAATATTTTGTGAATGAAGAATGAAATTTAGAAAATAGACTGAGTTTTATTTTCGTACTTATTTATTAAATTTG
This sequence comes from Lycorma delicatula, assembly GCF_047948215.1. NCBI lineage: Eukaryota > Metazoa > Arthropoda > Insecta > Hemiptera > Fulgoridae > Lycorma > Lycorma delicatula. The sequence continues at coordinate 183,834,199 of NC_134458.1, forward strand.
AATAAACAGACCTCGAAATATCGAGGTAATAAAAAAAAACGGACAAACCTTCAGGACATGTTCTACTGGTGGAAATAATGAAAACGGTTAATATAAATATAGGTCTAGAAGCTCTTTGTTTTTGAGTTGCGGCTAGCGAAAGATTTTTCCCGGATTTCAGCTTTTTCGATAAAAAGAAGTCCTACTGTAAATTTGGGAGCCAAATGAAGGAGTAATGTTGTGGTTTCCTACGTAATTTGAACTGGAAAATAGGATAAAACAGATCCTAGAACTTTAGCGCCAGTAGTTTTTAAGATATCCGACGTAAAACAAAAAATTCGGTGTAAAAAAAAACAAATTTTTTTTAGATTTGTAGCAGAATAGATTTGTTAAATGACTAATACATGCGAATGATTTAGTAAAAAAGCTTGTAGATAATTTTATTCTAAGAAAAGTAATGTAAATATAGCCGATAAAAAGTAAATAAAAACTTATAAAAATTGGTTTTTTATTGAAGCAAAACAAAGGAAAAAGTAGACAGAAAATCGAATACAGAAAAGAAAGCGTTTCCAGACCTATGTTTATATGAACTTTTTTCATTATTTTCAGCAGTAGAACATATCGTGAAAGTTTCTGTTTTCTTCGTGAGACAGCCTGTGTATCTCAAGTGGGTCATAACCATAAACTCTTACGAAAAAGAGATTTCAGCATTTATTCGCTCATAACGTGCTTAGAAAAAATTATACTCTAGCTTTTTTAATAACATGTTTTTAAATTTATATCGTTAAAAATAAGACAATTATATTTTCCTTTGACACAGAGAAGTAGTTCGTTATGTACATAAACTTATATGATGTATTTCACAACTCAAATCATAGGGTCAAACACTGTGAAGTTCGTGAAACAATTTCCCATTAAAATTTGTCCGAAACAGTTAATTTTCTATGTCTGTCTTATTATTTCGTTGAAATATACCTCAAAAGTGAATTGAGGAATTTTAATAAAATTTGGTACACAATTAAAATTGCAATTCCTAAAAATAAAACTCCTATCTAAATGGTGCAGAATTAACTCTTTAAATTTCAAAATGGCGATCATTCAATTTTAAATAGTTAACGTACCATCTACCTAATGAAAAGGTAGTTTTTCAACCTTTCATTTGGATGATCTCGGTTCAAATCCTAGGTCAAACTAGGCATTTTTATATCCTACAAAACTTCCATATCGTATTCTACGCACAACCTATGAAGTTATGCGGTGATCAAATAATCTACACCAAAAATCTCTAAGTAAAGTTTTTTCAAATTATTTTTTATTAGGTAAATTCGTAAGAATTTTATAATGAATAAAACTATACTAAATTAATTTAAATAAGTCTAAAGATAACGAATTATGCTAATAATGAGAATAAATGTTTATCTTCGGCGAATTTATAAAATCTTCGGTGGTTCAGGGTCGAATTTCCATTAGATATGGTATTTTTCATAGACTATAAAATTTATAATCAATATTTTCACATAGCCCGCCGGGCTGGTCTAGCGGTTAACTTGTCGTCGCAAGTCAGTTGTTTAACTGCTGATTTTCAAAGTCGACGGTTCTGAGGTTCAAATCCCAGTAAAAGTTAGTTACTTTTATACGGATTTGAATACTAGACAAAGAGTACCGGTGTACTTTGGTGATCGGGGTTCAATTAACCACACGTATCACAAGTGATCGGCCTGAGTCTGTAGAAGACTACAACTCATACATATCTCCTCATCTCATTGGACCGTAGGGGAGAGGATTGCTTATTGTTCACTAGTTAAATAGATTGCAAAATACACATTAAGAAAAAAATATATAAAAAAAATTCGCACGCTGAAATTCAAACAACAATCCTGAAACATAATTGGACCTACGCGATTCAGATGTGGGGTAACCACAAGCGGGAGTAATATTGACATCGTACAGCGGTTTCACAACAAATTGTTTAAAAATATATCAGAGGCGCTGCGGTTTACAAGAAACACCGAGATAAATGATTATCTGGGACTCGCGAGCGACGGAGTGGAAATACAACGGTTCAGTACCAAATACAAAATGAGGCTGAATAGTCATGTGAGCTAGCTCGCAGTCATCCTCCTAGATAATAGTAAGGACGTTTGGCGCCCAAAGCGTCGGCACGTATCGTCTTTGTGAGATTCTTCGAGATTTGCGTGAACTGGTACATTGTGAGATTATGTTTCGCCACTTAGTAGCATTGTTGTTATTTTTTATTTTGAATATTTGTCCTCGTTTGGTTTGTTTTTGTGATCCTTTATATAATTTTCAGCATTACTTTGTGATTTCTTTTTACGCTTTGTACTTGATCAATGTTCTTTGGACTGATCACTATATATACTTGTTTATCTTTATTATATTCTTGTAAAATATATGTGTAATGTGTAAGATATGCATACATGTGTATGTATTTATAATTCATACGAGATTTTATCGGAGATCTCTCTTTCCATGTCATCTAGTTATTGTAATCAAATTTAGTATAGTTCCAGGTAATTGAGATTGACTGTGAATATAAATAACCTTACTGAAAATCCCGCTCAAATTTGAGTTGAATCAATCGTAAAAAAAATTTACAATATTTTTCATTTCCTCCAAAGAGAAATATCTTTTTAATGTAAATATACATATTTTTCAGTGTTTTTTTTTTCTTTTATCGTCATGTAGATATTTGATATTGCTATTTGAACTTCCATTTCCGAATGTTTGTTTACATCGTTTAAAAATACTAGCATATGACGTAGAGGATACTTATGATGAATCATACTTAATTTTTTTATTCATAATTAATTATTTCGTTAAAAATTATTCAAGTTTATATCTATACCAAGAAATGAAGATTATCGATTCTGTTCACAATTTTACAATTAATAAAATCCACTTACGAAAATAAAAGATAAACGTGATTCTTTATGTAACAATGATATCTTTATACCAACGCATATTTATTAAAATATAAATAATAATTTTTTTTTTTTAATTAGACTTATATCAGAATCAGAAATAGTCAGTCATTTTATAAAATACAATAGAAAATAAAAAATATTTTTGGTTTAATTAAAAAAGTCCCACATCGCCAAGAGATTCATCTTCCTTTTATCTCTCTTTTTTTAATTTTCTCTTTTAATTTCATTTGGGACAACTGAACGTTCAGTATCAACTGCAACAGTTTATATACCTCAGGCAATTTAGGTAGCATCAAACTCCATCAAATTTTAACTACGTTAATTAAATTTACTAACATTGACTTTTTTTTTAGAAATGAATTTTTAAAATTACCTTCATCAACTGCTGCCTCTCATAATTCAAATTATCTTATTAATTGTCAATTAAATCATCCAAGAATCTCTAAGCAAATAATTACAAAAAAAATTGGTTTTATTTTAAAAGTTATTACTTTTTATCTATTTCACTTCTTTATTTTTATTTTATTTATAAATTAATTAACAAATATGCAGGACCACATATTTTGATAAAAATTGAAGTGAATAAAAAAAAGATCTGGAATACTGACAGATGACAAAAAATATATTTTTATAGTTTCTGTACATATAGAAAATTAAACCCTTTCTTGCATAAATGTTAAACAGTTTAAAAGTATTAAATATCTCGTTTAGAACTGAAAGAAAATTTAAAAAAATTAAGTTTGATTTAAACGAAACTTTTTCTAAAAGAAAATTGCTTTTTTTGTTTCGATGAAAAATAATTTATATTTCCTTACAGTTAGTCTTAATTAACGCTTAATAGGAAGGTGTCTCTTTCAATCATTTCTCTCAATCCCTACTCTTATTTTAAAGAATAATTCTTTAAATTAATTAATAATAATTCTTTTCTTTAATTTGAAAACACCTCTTTTATATAAGAACGGTATTTTTTAATCTTATTTATGTTTAAAATAAAAATAAAACCAAAACATCCGATGTGGACATCACACGACTTCCTTATAAGCCAATTAAATTACATATACACATTTTTATAAGTACATAAAATTTTATTTCACTAATAACTAACTTCTGATTTTTTCACTTATTATTTATTGTAAAACTTTTTTTACAATCAGAGGTTAGTAATTATTAATAAATCATATTTAAATTTAAAAAAAAAAGAGGAGATAAAGTCGGATTTGAACCGATGTGCCTTCCCCTTGTGAGATCCAAATATTTAATTAATTTTTTGTATTCTGGGCTTTTTTGGACACTTTTGGTCCAGTCAATTGTAGTCAAAAGGGGAGGAGCACAAATAGATGTTACAACAGTCTTAAATCCAAAATTTCAACACCTAGGAATAATCGTTTTTCAGTTATGCTAGATACATACATACATACGTACGTACGTACGTACGTACAGACGTCACGCCGAAACTACTCAAAATGGATTGAGAGATGGTCAAAATGGATATTTTCATTGAAATCTGAAAACCGAAGTTTTTCGCGATCACAATAATTCCTTTACTTCGTAAAAGGAAGTAAAAATGAAACTAAAAGAAATATCAAAAAACGCTACGTTTTGAATTTTTTTAATGAATTCATGTTAATACAGAATAACGATGAAAAAATAGAGGGGCAATGATGAAGATTTTTTTATCATAAGTAAGTGTACATTAGGAAATGAATTAGTTTTGAATTAATAAAGGTGTTGTTATCATCATAATGAGAAAAATTATAGAAGAAAAATGGATGGAAAAATGATTATAAATGACTTCATAATTAAATATAATTATAATTATATAGGTTAGGAGACTCTGTGAAAAGAAGGAATAAAAAAAGAGAAGCAAAATGAAATATAACACATGGGCAGTTTTAGAGAGGAAACGGATTTGCTGAATTGAAGTATCTGCACAGACAAGAAAACTGGACGATGATGTCATTAAAATTTTCTGTAAAATAAAAATTTTGAAATATTGATTTTAAATTTTTGTATAACCTGCCAATCGTGATAAACTAAATTTTATTATTTAGTAATATTTTTTCTAAGGTTTTCAATTTGAAAAACAATAACCAAACTACATCTAAGGCGAAAAGTAAATAATACTCTAATTTTTAAACATATTAGAATAATTACTTTAACAATCTTGATATACTGTTGCATCGGTCATTATCCATTCATACTAGTATTTCTATCATTATGATTAATTTAAGATTTGCAGCAACAAAAAATAAAAGAACAACACGTTATATTAAAAAAAAAAAAACCAAGTTGAACCGGTATATTTTTCAAATACTATTTTCAACAAGTTCTGCTTATCAATTTACGCATGCGCATCCTTCTTTGTGTGTCATCTCATTCTCTTTCCATTCCCAGTATTCTTATACTGCCAGCCGAATTCATTAGGTACTTACTCTGATAGGACAGAGCAGCCGTTAGTAGCACAGAGCAGAAAATAGCAGATAAAGAAACGAGTGAATGGGTGGAGCTATTTCATAACATAACTCTGCAAATATTGTTAACGTCGTCTTAACATTGACAATAATCTTTAAGAAGTGCAACGGGGTATGGTGTTTCATTAATATCACACTCATTAGCAAGTAGACATGTATATTTTGCCGTTAGGTACACGTAGTTACGCTGTAATAAAAAAAAAAAAAACTATCAGCAAGCGGACAAACGAGCTGGGCAGTTATCGCTGACTAGCAGTCCATGAAGAGAACCCACCAGGTTGGTCTAGTGGTGAATGCGTTTTCCCAAATAAGCTGATTTGGAAGTCGAGGGTTCTAGCGTTTAAGTCCTAGTAAAGTCAGTTATTTTTACACGAATTTGAATTAACCACACATCTCAGGAATGGTCAAACTGAGAATGTACAAGACTACACTTCATTTACACTCATACATATCATCCTCTGAAGAATTATCTAAACGGTAGTTAGCGGAGGTTAAACAGGAAAAAGAAAGAAGCAGTCCATGAAGAAGATGAGCAATTGTCCAAAATCACCAAGAAACTACCCATGCGCAGTTGGTGGTTAAACAGCTGAGATTCAGTTTTTTCATTACCTTCCAACAGCTACATGATTTTTAAATAATTAAAATAAGATATATTATTTTTAATATTATTTTATTATATTTGCTGGAAAACACAAAAATATAATCTTTAATAAATGATGATATCTAATTAAATCATTCAACTAAAAACATTTCTATGAATGTAAATTATATGCTTTATCTGTAATTTTATGAAAACATACTTTTTCCATAAAGAAAAACAGTGAAATTTTGTCAAATTTTATTCAAGTGACTTTTAAAACGATCAGTCTAATAACGGAACCGCTTTTAACATCTAACTCAGAATTACAGATTAATACAAACATTTACAGAATTGATTTTGTCTTCCCATCTCTTCCATTTCAGATGGAATTTCATTTATACGTTGTGATAAATGAAAATATATCATAAAACAGTTATTTTTAATTTAATAAACTTTATCTCGTTTACTATACATATTTTTTCATTTCAATAAATAACAAAAAAAGAAATAAATTGAATAAAAGAGTAAACATGAATTGATTAAAATTCTATACTAAATGCAATAATGTATTTTTAGATGCATGCATAAACTTCATATTTGTGGCGTTCAGTTAGTTATTCGTTTATTGATGATAAATATTAAACTGTTAGCAAGCAAGTGTAGCCACAATAAAAAGCCTTCAGCATGTACTTTATGCTATATAATTTCAACAACAAAAAACTGACAAATGTGAACACACATGCGAGCTTGAATGTATCTCCTACTCTATACTCTAATTAATTTAATTTAATTAGATTTTATTTTGTATTCTGTTATAAACTTATTGTTTATCGAGCACTGGTTAATTTTTAGTTTATTTTTATCTATAATGTTAATTAATAAAGTTGTGGGTTTCAACTTTTCATTTACTCTGATATATACCTCTTTTCAGATTAATAAATATTAACAAGCAAAAAATTAGAAATAAATGAATTTTTTTTTTGTTGGCCAAAGTAAAAAGCTTTAAAAGAAATAATTTTCCGAGTTTGTAAAACAAAACTTAATTAACGAGAAATTTAAATAATTAAAAATTATTGTAGGAATATAGCCGTACTTGCTGGTAGATATTAAATGCATTAGTTCAAAGTAAGGGAACAGTATTATTTACTTAACACGATCTGTGCCTGTTTTTCTTATGGGTGCGACGCATATTTAACACCTAATATAAGCTACATGGGCCACTTTTGTCAAAGTTACTTACAATGATAATTTTGATCACCTTAACCACTTCAACTTTGTTATTCTGTAGGATGATTATGTCATTATTAGGAATGAATTGCCTTATTCCAGGCCTTATTTCAGGTATTAGAACAATAATTACCAGTTAAACACCTGAAGTTAACGTGTGCATATATACATTCTCATATAGTAAGAAATTACACTTATATTTTAAAAATATTTCAGTCGTGATTAAAGGTAATAAATGTGAAATAATCAGTTACATCGATTTTTTTTTTGTAATGATGAATTAATTCATTAATTCATAACAGAAGCTTTTGAAGTTTTTACGAGGAATATGGAAATGGAATTTTTCACATATAAAAGACAACTATTTTTGATCGGGATTCGAACCCAAGGCCGCGGATGAAAGTTCGAGACGCAACCGCTCCGTTACAGAGATCGGCGTTTACAATTAGACAGAGATTTAATTAACTGATCCAATAAATTAGCATTCTTTCGATATCTAAATAAATTTTCAGAAGAGTCTTGAAGTAAAACATTCATAAATGACTTGAAAAAAGTTAAAAGTTAATAAAATATGAGGGTAGTTCAATAATTTAAATGACAAAAGGTAACAGAGAAAAAACTATTTGATACAATAAACTGAAACAATCTGACGTTCAAGATGGCAATCCTGTATAAAAAATATCAGCTGTTCGTAAAGGATCTCCATTGTTATAACCTGTCTTGTTTATTTCAAAAGTCGGTTTTGCTTCAAATTTGTATGATGGAAGAACTATGCTATGATAAGATTTTAATTTTCTAAAGGTATACAACCAGCCAAAAAAATTCACTCGTGATTGTTAAAGCGGTATGATAAAAAGTTGATTGACCTTGCAAATTTTTATATGTAGACTGAATAGTTTAAATTGGGTAGGAAAAACAAACATCGTAGCGTAAGACCGGTGTAAGTTTCAAACACAAAAGTTTCAACTTTGTGGAAGTTTCAACTGACGCTTTGCAAAATCACATTAATGATCTTATTCACAAGGAAAGATGCAATCATTTTTGGAATTTCCTGAAAATTATAGTGCGGGTATCGGCACATTCCATTCCATTACCTATGATAATCTGAATAACCGAAAAAAATGTTAAACGTTGTTTCCGAGATAGTTAACTCAAAATCGTAGACACCCAGATTCTCATTTGTACGGAACTTAAATGACGGTATTTAGCGGAACGTAATGCTTTTTCAGATTGCATGGTAACTTTGTGATGAAACATCATTTTGAGCTGAGATCCAAAAGTTATAGTACAAAAAAGTTACAACACAAAATAGAGTACAAAAACTTACTTCGCCTGCCAGGAAAAACCTATGCTTAGCCGGTAAAGTAATGGCAATGGTGATTTACGATTGTAAAGGCCAATCTATTGCAATTATTTGGACAATGAACAGAGTTCTTTTCTTAAAAGCTAGAAAATAAGGTAAAACTCACAATAAGGAGGAAACGTCCTGGTCCTCTCTCTAAAAACGCTAGCTTTGCATGATAACATCTGCAGTATACCGTCCAAAGGACACTCAAGCTTTTCAAAAGTCTGGTCGGGATGTGCCACATCCATCTTAAAGCCCTGATTTCGTACCATCAGATATTAGTTTTTGAGACACCGATTTTTTACGACTGGAGTAAAAAGCGCACAGAAAGATGGGATAAGTGCCTAAATGTAGCCTGAGATGATGTTGAAAAGTAGAGTTAGTGTCATTATCATTGAATAAATAATAATTTTTCTGAATTCATTTGTTTCTTTAATTATTGAACGTCCTTCGTAATTGAAATAATTATTTTACTTTATAACTAATTTATACTATTTTACTAGGAGAAGGAAGATTAAAGAAAAACAAACCAACATACCTGGCGTTTATAGACCTAGAAAAGGCATTCGATAACATAGACTGGAATAAAATGTTCAGCATTTTAAAAAAAATTAGGGTTCAAATACAGAGATAGAAGAACAATTGCTAACATGTACAGGAACCAAACAGCAACAGTAACAATTGAAGAACATAAGAAAGAAGCCGTAATAAGAAAGGGAGTCTGACAAGGATGTTCCATATCTCCGTTACTTTTTAATCTTTACATGGAACTAGCAGTTAATGACGTTAAAGAACAATTTAGATTCGGAGTAACAGTACAAGGTGAAAAGATAAAGATGCTACGATTTGCTGATGATATAGTAATTCTAGCCGAGAGTAAAAAGGATTTAGAAGAAACAATGAACGGCATAGATGAAGTCCTACGCAAGAACTATCGCATAAAAATAAACAAGTACAAAACAAAAGTAATGAAATGTAGTAGAAATAACAAAGATGGACCGCTGAATGTGAAAATAGGAGGAGAAAAGATTATGGAGGTAGAAGAATTTTGTTATTTGGGAAGTAGAATTACTAAAGATGGACGAAGCAGGAGCGATATAAAATGCCGAATAGCACAAGCTAAATGAGCCTTCAGTAAGAAATATAATTTGTTTACATCAAAAATTAATTGAAATGTCAGGAAAAGATTTTTGAAAGTGTATGTTTGGAGTGTCGCTTTATATGGAAGTGAAACTTGGACGATGGGAGTATCTGAGAAGAAAAGATTAGAAGCTTTTGAAATGTGGTGCTATAGGAGAATGTTAAAAATCAGATGGGTGGATAAAGTGACAAATGAAGAGGTATTGCGGCAAATAGATGAAGAAAGAAGCATTTAGAAAAATATAGTTAAAAGAAGAGACAGACTTATAGGCCACATACTGAGGCATCCTGGAATAGTCGCTTTAATATTGGAAGGACAGGTAGAAGGAAAAAATTGTGTAGGCAGGCCACGTTTGGAATATGTAAAACAAATTGTTAGGGATGTAGGATGTAGAGGGTATACTGAAATGAAACGACTAGCACTAGATAGAGAATCTTGGAGAGCTGCATCAAACCAGTCAAATGACTGAAGACAAAAAAAAAACTAATTTATCTTATATATAAAACCGAAGGTTTGTCAGTTTGTTTGTTCTCGCTCCATACGAGAACCAATCAATCGATAATTGCTTGAAAGCGGTTTGATGATTGTAATGTGATATCAGGTTTAGAGGGTCTAAAAGATGACCTCTGGTAAAGCCTATCCGGGCTAGGAATAGAGGGGATGTGGAGACCGGGATTGTCACTAAGCGGGTGACAACTGCAGGGGATCTAGCTTGTGAATTAAAGACATTCATAAAAGAAAAAAAATTAATCCTTCTACTTCATTATTAAATTCCTGGTTACCATGGCAACAGGAGTAAATTATGAATTTTCCGTCGGCAAAAGGTGTGTACTTTAGAAACTATAGTTACTACTATTCTGTCTTTTGTAACTGTTTCTTTTTCAATTTCTGTAAAGCCAGAATACTTTAATTGTTATTTATCAGTATTATTCTCACAACCATGATTGTAACGATCACTGAGAGGATCCAGGGAGCGGAGCCATCTGGATATTGGGAAGGGTGACCGAAGCGAACTGTGCGGGAATGGCGAGCAAACTGAGCTCTGTGGGAACGGCGAGGGAAGCGAACTCTGCGGCCCTGCGGTAGGCCTGTGGCCCCGACCGGCTAGTTGTAAATAAAACATAAATAATTTTTTATAATTATTTAAATCAGATTAAATTATTTTTAACTGCTATGAATATTTAATTTCCAAATTCAGATGACGGCTAAGAATCTAAAGCGGTTAAGCGATTGGACAAATTAACTAAACCTACGTAAATAACAAATTATAGAATTTAATAATTTAGTTACTACATACATCAGTAAGATTTCAGATGTTATACAGATAGTAACGGTTTCAGAAACAGAAATTAATTTAAGTTTTTAAAAATAATAGTAAATATTAGGTAATAATTACTTTACCTTTTCTTTTATTAGTTAAATATGTAATAAAAATTATGTAGTAGATACATTTACGATATCTTAACTAAAATTCTGTACAGAAGAATTGAGAGGAGAGTGGAAGAAGTGTTAGGAGAAGACCAGTTTGCTTTCAGGAAAATTATAGGGATAAGGGAAGCAATTTTAGCGCCCAGATTAATAGGAAGATTAAAGAAAGGAAGATTAAAGAAAAACAAACCAACATACTTGGCATTTATAGACTTAGAAAAGACATTCAATAACGTAGACTGGAATAAAATGTTCAGCATTTAAAAAAAATTAGGGATCAAGAACAGAGATAGAAGAACAACTGCATTTACAGGAGCAGTTGTTCTGCTCCTGTAAATGGGACATTTACAGGAGCCAAACAGCAACAGTAATAATTGAACATAAAAATAAGCCGTAATAAAAAAGGGAGTCCGACAAGGATGTTCCCTATCCCCGTTACTTTTTAATTTTTACATAGAACTAGCAGTTAATGATGTTAAAGAACAATTTACATCCGGAGTAACAGTACAAGGTGAAAAGATAAAGATGCTACGATTTGCTGATGATATAGTAATTCCAGCTGAAAGTAAAAAGATTTAGAAGAAACAATGAACTGGATGGATGATGACCTACGCAAGAACTACCGCATTAAAATAAACAAGAACAAAATGAAAGTAATGAAATGTAGTAGAAATAATGTAGATAAACCACTGAATATAAATATAGAAAGAGAAAAGATAACAGAGATAAAAGAATTTTGTTATTTGGGAAGTTGAATAGAGGAGCTATATAAAATGCCGAACAGCACAGGCGAAACGAGTCTTCTTTCAGAAATATAATTTGTTTACATCAAAAATTAATTTCAACGTCAGGAAAAATTTTTGAAAGTATATGTTTGGAGCGTAGCTTTATATGGAAATGAAACTTCGGAGTTACTGGAAAGAAAAGATAAGAAGCTTCTGAAATGTGGTGCTATAGGAGAATTTAAAAAAAATCAGATGGGTGGATAAAGTGACAAATGAAGAGGTGTTGCGGCAAATTGATGAAGAAAGAAGCATTTGAAAAAATACAGTTAAAAGACGACACCTACTTATAGGCCACATATTAAGGCATCCTGGAATAGTCACTTTAATATTGGGGGGACAGGTAGAAGGGAAAAATTGTGCAGGCAGGCAATGTTTGCAATATGTAAAACAAATTTTTAGGGATGTAGGGGGTATACCGAAATGAAACGATTGGCACTAGGAAATCTTGAAGAGCTGCATCAAACCAGTCAAATGACTGAAGACAAAAAAACATTTACGATCATTAAATTTTAATTCTTTTCATAATCATTTTGTAAGATTATTTTTTAAATAAAATTAATCCGATTAATTCAAACTAGAGTGTCAATCTAAAAAGTATTTTTAAAAACTTGGTTACTGAAATCATAAACTTTTCAAGAAAACGGCATCGAAATCTGCTTATAAATTCTAAATATAAGAAACGATAAACAAGATGGTAATCCAAACATACTTAATGATTACGAGTAGTATTTTCGGACAAATAAATTCACATTTCATACTAAAAACTTTCCTCCAATAAAGAAATGTTTGTAACAGGAATAAAATTCTTAAAATTCTTTTCAGTTAATAAATAAAAATCATTTTTAAATGTTATATACAAAATCAAAATTTACTAATTAGTTAACAATAAAGTTTTCAGTAAATACAATATAAAGATTTCTATTTTCATGTGTATTAAACTCTTCAGTGACCGATCAATGAAGTTATGAAATTACTTGTTTCTTTATGTACTTAATATATTATATATAACAGTACTTTATATGTTCTATTAATAAAAAAATACTTGTTTTTTAAACAGTCTAGAAAATCGTAGTTTGGAGCCAAATATAATTATTTAATAATTAATACATTTTTCCATTCACTGCTTTTCTTATTTCACATTTTATACTTTTGTAGAGATCTCTGCTATTCAGAAAATTTTGTAAGATTAAAAATAGAGTTGAAATACTAAAAAAATATGCCTATATTTTAATGTAAATTTGAATAATTTAAATTAAATTATTTCCCTAAACTTTTTGTTTATTAAATAAAAATCCTTTTTCTTGTTTCTTGTACTGGCATAAACACGATGAATATGTAAAAAAAATGTTTAAATAACTGGGTCAGTTCTTTAATTCTTTTTAACTATAAATACTTATCGTCACAGTGCAGATTTTTTATCGAAAAAACTTCTTTTATAAATTTGAGAATGTCACTAAAGGTGATTAAATAATAAAGCTACTTAAGTTTTAATTTCAAAACTTTTTAACCATTAATTTTTTTAACATATCATTTTAATCTTTTTATTTATGAAGAAATTATAGGACATTTCTAACTTACGTTATACAAAACTTATTTTTACTTATTACTTACTTACTTATTTTTACTTATTTTTTTTTACTTATTTTACTTATTTTTACTTAAAATCTAATTAACAGTTAGTTTTTATATTTTTAAAATACATATACAGTTACAAAAAACACAGACGCACGCGCACACATTAATATTCTAAGTTAGTATTAAAAAATTAAAACAGCAAAAATTAAAGAAATTTATTAGACATAAGGGAAAACTAGTAAGAAACAGGTTTCCATTATATTAATACTTGAACGGTGGTTATAATCCGCCAGCTAACCCATCTGTTGATCTGAAAAACTGCTTTTAGAAAGATATAGTGGAAAGGTGTGTCTTTCGACCAACGGAGGAGGAAGAAACTAGTAGTTTCTTCCTAAATTCTTCACTATTCTTTCTAAAGAATCCTGATAGACCGCGATAAAGAATAGAACAAAGTTCCTGCTGTAAGATTTTTCTCAGTTATTTAAACTGTTTCTAGGATTTACTGCCAATTTTTCTCAAGATTTCTCAAGATTAAGGTGATGGATTTGAAAGATCATTATCTATTAAATGTAACTCTAAAGCAATTCAACAAATGCTATAAATGAATCGTCAATTTACACTAACTTATTATATTTTATGTTACTTAAATTCGTTATTCATATGCGATTTATTTTTTCTAATTGGTACATTAAAACAGCTAACATCTCTGAAACAAACACACAAGCACAAAGAAAGAAGAAAAACAATTACAATCCAAACCTTATTCGTAACTACTTAACTTGTTTCTTAAGAACTTATTTTAAAATATACAGATTGATTGATGAAGAATGTAGCAAACTTTCAGGACATGTTCTGGTGAAAAAAAAGTTCATTAAAACATAAAAAATCGCATCGAAATGCTTCGTTAGGTTGGTTGGCACAACGTTTGCCTTGATATTTGCGCTTTCGGTAAATAAAAGCCAGATAGTATTTTTTTAACCAAATCATGGAATAAATTTAATGGTGATATATATATATATATATATATATATATATATATATATATATATATATATATTTACTGATATTAATCATTTATGTTAATAAAATTATTAATTTTTTTTTTTACTTTTTATAAAATTTATCCTGAATCTTGTAAAATTTTTCGTTGTTTTTTTAGATGTAGAGTATGAAGAGTGTGGTAATTGACTACAGTTTTTTTACATACAGCAGATTATCGTATCCCTTTCTATCTTATCCTTGTCTCTCATTCTTATATATATATATATATATATATATAAATATATATATATATATATATATATATATATATATATGTATACATATATAAGTTTAAAGAAGAAATTAACAGTAATTTAGGAGATAATAGAAGTAAGCATCATATACAAAAAAAATCCGTGGATTTTTAAAAATGAAATAACAAAATGAAAATTTTCAGCCAAAATGTACAGAAAATAAAAATGTATAACTAGAATTGTGTTTAATTTTCATAGATAGATATAAAGAAAAACTAATAAACTTAAATATGACTTGTTTTATATTACTTAAACTTCATTCACAATTGTAAAAATAACAAATAATTAAAATAGCCAAAAGATTTTGGGAGCATGAATGAATATCCAGTAACACTATTTCAACAGATCATATATTAATTAATTTAGGAAAATGAATGGATATCTTAACAAGACATGCTTTATGAATATTCAACTCCAACGTCGTTTCATTCTTCGTACAACATTGTTTGTTAGATCTTGTAAGTTTAGGTCAGTAATTAGTTGACCCTCTTCACAAGTCTTTTTATTTATAAAACCTAACACGAACGAAGAAATGTAGATAACAATTTTCTTCTTGTCTGGAACTCTTTAAAATGTGCAAAATTTCATCACCATCAGAATAAAACTATAGATTTGAATAAAAGACAAACGCACACACAGACATTCTTATTTATAATATTAATATAATAAAGACTAATAAAACAATATATTAAACAAAAAAAAAAAAAAAAAACAAAAAAAAAATAGCTTTACGAACATCCCAACCCCGTAGAGGAAAGACACCCGCCTTGTGACGCTTCTGGTCGCCATCCCCCCCCCCCCCCAGGTTCGAACGCTGATGGGCTTTAACGGGTGTAGCTTTACGAACAGTAAAAAAATTTTATTCTGTGTTTATAAAATAAAACAAGAAACTGAATTACTTAGCTTTCTAAACTCGCTGCAAACAATCCTAGTTTAAATAACACAGGAAGTACAATACGTCGTAAGCTACCTCTTACATTCAACTCGGTCCGTTCATTAATAACTGGTATTATTTCTAATTTAGTAGATTTTTATCTTAATGTATAAATATATTTTTAATTTTTTTAATATTGGTTTCCTTCTTTACTCGTAATTTTAATTGTAATATCAATAAATTATTATTTTTATTTTATAAGCTTTTATTTAACTTGCTTTATTAAAATCAAATCTTGCAACTGCTACATCTTTTGATCTATCGTATGAAAATCAATGATATTTTGTACACGTATGTAACTTCGATGACAATACAATACTACGGTGTTAGAATTTTGATATGTAAATAAAAGCGTGGCGCCACGCTTTTATTTAACTAAATATTTTCATTATTTTTAATTTTAACATTTAATAATTATTACATTTATTTATTTTTTATTTATTAGATATTATATAATTTATTTTTTACTTTTCAGTGCATTTTTATATTTGTTAATAAATTATATTTTTTTGTTTAAAAATTCTCAATTTGATTTAATTCTTATTTTTTACTTTTTAGAGGGTTTTTATAATTTGTTTCCTTTTTGTTATTAATGTTAATATTAATATTAGCTAAATAAAAGCTTTTTTAAGAAATAATTTTTTATATGTAATCAAATATATTTGTGTAATTTTTTTGTTTTTTTTGTATTTTTTTTTAATATAATTTTGTGATAAACTACATTTATCATCTACTGAAGGTTATTATTTGAAAAACAAGGCACTTATTTACAGTTTTTATTTTTTTAAAAAGGAAAAATGTGCTGAAGAGTTTTAGAGGTATAACTCGTTGCCGCTATTAAAAAATTGAAATTTATTACCTGTCCACTTGTTTTGAAATATTCATGCAATTAAGACTTAACATGTTTAAGTCATATTTTACATCAATAATTAACGATTAAATTACAGTAAAATTATTTAAAACCAGCGCTGATTTAAAATCAATATTTGGAGTATTTAGGAAAGGGTTGACTTTCTGAAGGTTTTCTTGCAAATATTACTTGTAAAGAAGAGGTGTTAAGTAGAGAAAACAATTTTGACCCTCCAAAAATTTTTATCGAGATATGATACCCCTCCTATACTCTCAATTTTAATCTACCCTCCTTTTGGCGGGTTTTAAAAAACTTAATAAAATCAGTGTTCCCTTTCCTAGAACTCATCCTATCAAATTTAAAATGTTTGCGTTAACCCAGTTCGGAGATGTAAAAGTCAACTGAATTTCTTCACCCTCTCCAGTCTTTTTCAAGATTTTATTTAAAATGAGATTTAATCTGTAAAATATATTTAATACAAATATTAAACCAAACAGAGTTAGTAAAATCCAATATTCATATATTTGAGATGTTAACGGAAGGGGGTAGTGTGAAGAAAAACACATTTTTGCGAACATTACTAAATATTAAAATAATAATAAAAAGAGACGAAAAAATTATTCTTCGGGTACATAGTGAAATGACTACCCCTACCACTGTATCCACTCATCCACACGACGAATTTTTATTTAAATAATTAACATAATACAAAATTAATAAAATTCAATATATACGTCATTCTACAAAATATTTAGTTTTTACATTAACCACGGTTTTGTTTTGAAACACTAAACAAGGAGAACATAGAAAACAATACACTGATAAATATACACATTCGTATAAATACATACACTCATAAACATGTAAATAGGGTGTCCAGGCTAAAGGTATGCAAAATTAATGGCCTATATTTAGAAAACCAGTCAGCATAATAGCTTAAACGTAGGCTCACACGAAAGAAAATATCTCCAAGATTTATTCTTTAGATTCTCATGGTCAGTGAAATACGCATGCGCCGGCAAGCCGACTCACAATTCAATTGTAGTCAGTAGTAGTCAGTTGTCAGTCAGTAGTAGTCATTGTAGTCAGTAGTCAGTCAGTAGTACGAAATCTAGCTGTATAATTTTCTCTGGAAGAAGACGGATAAGGAATATCAACTTAGACATTAGAGGAGAACGAATTATAGAGGTCAATAATGCAAAATATCTTGGGAGTTATACTGGGCAAAAGCCTAAAATTCGGGAACCATGTCGATATGATAAGTAAGAGGGTAACCCCCACTAGCAAGTCTCTGAGGGGTCTCTTTCTTAACCACGGCGCACCAAGGATGGAGATTAGGAGATTGATAACTGCAGCCACTACGTCTGCGATACTATATGCGGCCCCGGTATGGGGAGACGCTATGAACATCCAGAGGAACAAAATGAAACTAAGAAGCGTTCATCGGCTTGCTTTGCTACGGGTTGCTGCAGAGTACAGGACTGTTTCATATGATGCACAGTGTATACTGACTGAGGTCCCCCCTATTGACCTACAAGTCAAAGGGCGTACATTAAGATTTACGGGACTGTCAAGAGATGAGGTTGCAGTTTTAATAGATCAGGAATGGCAGAATGCATGGGCTTGCTCAAACGTGGGGGATTGGACCAGAAGACTAATCCCTAACATAAGAGATTGGAAAGGTAAAAGAAGGGGCAACGTAGACTTCTACGTTACACAATTATTGACGGGTCATGACTCCTTTGGTCAGTACTTATATAAAATTGGAAAAAGAGCTACACCGCAGTGTGATTACTGCCAAGAGATAGACAACGCTGAACATACTATTTTTGCTTGTCCCAGATGGGCACGCAACAGAAGTGCGATCTCTGCAAACATGCTAACACCGGATATTTTAATCAACTGGCTGGTGTTCAGTGATGTAAACTGGAATTGGTTTAGAAGGTTCGCGGGTTAAGTTCTCCGATATAAGGAAGAAGAAGATAGAAGACGGGGAATGTAGTACGGATGGGAGGACAGTCCCTCCGTGGAGGGCCCGTATGCCGAGGTATGCGGGTTCCTGGGAAGGGAGGGAACTCCTTGGGAGAAGTTGGGTAAAAGAAAGACCGAGTCCCGGCCGGCGGTGTCGGCCCTGCGGGTGCCCTGGCACTCGGTGGGGTCGGTGCCACCGGTTTGAGGCGTGGCATAAAGACCGAGACCCGGTTCCCTGCTGAGGGGGTGGGGGGCGGCGTAGCCAGACTTCATCTCTGAGGCGGGGAATTTGAGGCAGGCAAACAAAGAAGTAAAGATCCGAGACCGCGGAGGCTAACCTGTCGTGCCGGGCGTAATACCGGTGGGCGGGGGACGCCTCCTTAGAGTAAATGGACACTCTCCCCAACTGAGTTATACTTAATTGGATATCCGGTTGGGGTGAGAAGGGGATAAAAAAAAAGTAGTAGTCAGTTGAGATGTGGACCCCATACAAGGTTCAATGCGTGCTTTGGTTTGCGGAATTTCGATCGGTAACGCGTGTCCAACGGCGTGTACGAAGTTAATGTAATATCGATCCTCCTACATCCAAGTCTATTCGTCAGAAGGATACGACTTTAAGAAAGACTGGAAGCTAGGTTTCACAAACTGGAGATGATCAAAAAGTTTCAGTTAGTGACGAAACTGTGTACACGATTCATTCACTGCCAGTCCTGCAAAGATCACAAGACGTATCATGATCTGTATATTTCTTACTAATATCAAATAATCTGAAATATATGAAGAAAATATTAAAGTTGGATCTTTCATTAATTTTTAGAAACTGAAAAAAAAAATCCATTTATTAAAAGTAAAAAATACTAATTTCTTTTAAGGACAATAAAATTAAAATCAATACGGATTTGACATATTTTGACTTATTTTACAATCGAATAAATATAGTTTAACTGAATAAAACCTTTAGATCAAAAAAAAAATTCTCAGTTTGTAACTTGAAGTTATCGACGCCACAATCATTACAATTAATTTAATTAATATTAATTTATTTATACGAAATTTATTCTGAAAAATATAATGAAAGAAACAACTAAAAAAAAAAAATGTATTTAATGTTTTTTTTTGAGTTTCAGAATTTTACGGAGATAAAAAAAAAACAAAAGTAATTAAATATTTTCAAACCTAGTGGCGCGCTTAAAGATCAAATAAACAAGAGATTGCTTTTTTCATACCGAAAAAAATGTTTCGGTATGTAATATTTGGACAGGGTAAAGGGCAGGAATCATGCTTTTTTTAATTAAATATTCAGTGTGTAGTTGAATTTTAAACAAATAAAATATTTTGGTGTAATTACTTTGTTTTTGCTTAATGGTCATCTTACAATTTATCTTTGTAAGTGAAAAATTGTAAATTAAATCCGTTAATTTACGGTTCAGTGTTAAAAATGTTTAAGAATAAAGGATTATGTAAAAGTGAATGAAATAATTCATTTTGCATAAGAGAAAGTTTTGTATTAACCTGAAGAATTAATATATAAATCCTTTTTTCTTACATCTTTTCATTACTTTTTTTATACTTAAATTAGGATAATATACATTAACAAAGAAAACAATTCTGTAATAAACAATCAACTTAAATTCACTGCCCTCATTCCCATAAAACCAGTAGGGTACAATATTCTTCTTCTAGAACTTATTTTCATTTGTTTTAAACCTTCCAGATTCTCTATACTATACTATTTCTCTTTATCACACAGTTCTTCTATTTTCTACCAAAATTTCTCTCTTTCTCTCTCTTGTGTTTGTACAAACTCACACGAGCAAAAGAAAGACCTGCATATGTGTATAGTCTGTCGTACCCTCACACAACTTATATGTTCTCCGCCAACTCCCATTAACGCTAATAGCTCTCTAAGGTTCAACTTTCCAAGCATTGAATCACGAAACAACTCTAGATCAGCCGTACTACATAGGCACAAACAAACAAATAATCATTTAGAACTTGTTCCATGTGACATATACAGAAACAATGATTTCAATTTTTAACTTGATCATTCAATAACACTAAATTTAATTAAATAATTGCTTAAAAATAAAATAAAAATTGTTTTAAATTGATTAAGAAAATGACAAAATCAGAAATATAAATATTTATTTGTAAATAACTGTATTTCTATTACTTCAATAAAACCAACACTTTGGGCCTCAACTATTTGAAATATTATAACACTTTCATAATTTATATAACGTGACGGACTATGCAATGATATGAATCTGAACTGCTTTTAGTTACAAATTAGATATCAATTATCAAGAATTCATTTAGAAAAAAAAGTCCAGCAATCCATCCCCGTCATGCATATCACGTGTGGTTTCTAAATTTGACGGATAATAATTGTTTGGAAAGTAAAATGAAATTGAACAATTAAAAAATCATTATCATAGTTAGTATTATAAATTACATCTTTTTTAAATTCAATTGTAATCTATAACAGTGAATCATATATTTCACATTAGTCACTTCAATCCTTCAAAGGTATCAGCCAATAATGTTGTGTTGTCAGCTAATCATAAATTAACACCATTTACTCATTCCCTCTAAAATATAGTTCAAAGCTTGTTTTACAGATGTTCTTCAAATAAATATTGAGAAGGATATGGGTTAAAATGTCTCTCCTTATGTGAACATTATTACATAAGCTTCCTTATATCCGAAAGTATCTTTGTTTGATATAGATTGGTTATAAAAAGATTTCCATCATTTGTTTCCAATTTCTTCAGTATAGCCACTATCGTATCATACTTGAGCCTATCAAATCCTCTCCGATTGAAGAGGGAGACCTTAAAGAGGAGCGGGTGACGAGTGATGTGACTTCTGATCCTGGCAAGCAGAGGTAGTGTCTTGCTAATAATACGGCTATTTTACTCCGTTATGTTACGCAGCGTAGTTCTCTAGTTAGCCAACATGTAGATACGAATGCAGAGATTAGGGAGTGCTCCCATAATATGGATGGTGAAACTGTTCCGAAACGTGTTGGAGGATACATCTGAGAAGCCAAAGAGGACACGGTCGACTCAATTGGACCTAGTGGATGAAGCTACGCAAAGTTATTAGATTGTTTCTGATGTGGCCACTCAAACAACGGATGGAGGTACTCCTGGGATAGATGTGCGGAAGTCATTGAAGAGTGGGATAGTGACAGCAAACTGCCCCGGCTTGATTCTTTAGAGGTGGCCCAAGGAAGTATTTACGTCCACTGTGGTACTGGAGAATGTCATAGGAGCTGATGCCCTAACGTAGGTAGTCAACCTGCCAAGGCGGACAGATTATTGGGCCATCTCGGCGTTGTTGGAGAAGATGTCCTGGGCGGGCGAGATGCTTCGATCGGGCTCCCTACGAGCTGGTCAGGTTGCTGCTGGCAATACACGTGCGATGGATTTGGCGTGTGGGTCAGTCGACGTAGACGGTTTGAATTATTTGGTGTTAGTGGACTCATCGGAGGGTGAGGAACGATTGATCAATCGCTTGATGGAATCAGCTCAGTTGGTGTTGGGCGAGAATGCCAATGTCTGTTTTGGTGGGCCTCATGGGAGGATGGGGCTTCATTTGTATCGAGTGACCTAGTATGTGGCTCGGAGGCGCTCTTGTCAGTTCCGGGCGCACACAGATATGTCATCATTGGGTACCACAGTAGATAGGGTCCCGCTGAAGAAACCCAACCGCGACAATGGTGATGAAGGCAGCAGGCTGCACATATGCAGATCTCCTTCGCTCTGTAAAGGATTCCGTGTCGCCGGGCGAAGCAGGTATGTTATCGGCGCGTCGAGGTCTGGGAGAGGACCTTTATATCAGAGTTACAGGAGATGTTGCTGAGCAGCTACGCCGGCAAATTTTATGCAAAATGAAGGGCACGACAGTTACGACCGGTAGGGGCATTCGACGTGTACACTTGCTCATAAAGGACCTAGAAGCCCTTACCTCTGAGATGGATTTAGTGCGTGATATTCGCAAGACGGCTGGAAACTCAGTGACGATAGATGTCCTCTCCCTACGGCCCTCATTTAGGGATGTAAAAGTAGCGACGGTGGCGGGTCCACCTCTGCTCGCGGATAAATTGCTGAAGGACGGCCGCTTCCGTACTGGGTGGGTATCTTGCAGGGTTGCAATGAGGTCATCCATCTAAGTACTGGTGCTAACCGCGTCCGACGTTGCTTAAATTCGGTGACCAGACGAGAACCAGTGTATTGAACGTGGTATGGCCGTTGGCTTTCAAGGAGGTCAACTGAGGAGCGTTGCTATAGATGTTGGGGGATTGGGCACCAAGCTGGGCCTACGGCGGTTCCGGTAGGCAGGGATATTGCTTCAGCTGTGGGATTGCGGGGCATTTACGTAAGGATTGCCTAAGGAAAGCCACATGTACCTTTTTGTAATTCTCGGGGATATTCTCTCGGGGGACGCGACTGCAGGACCAAAACCAAATAATGAGATGTTTTTCCTTTCTTTTGGAGTAGACCTGGATTGGGACAGCCCTGTGCAGGAGGGATGGGCCGCTTAGGTGTCCCGCTGCCGGTGATTGGACAGAACTCCCTTAGTGTTTCGATTGAACTTCGATGAAGGGGGCAAAGTAAGATAGTTGTCCCGGTGGGGGATCCCTTTCGGGTTCCTCACTTGGGTTGTGGCGTCAAGACCGGAATCACGGTGGGAAATCTCTACGAGGTCCCCGCATTAAAGGCATGGCGACTAATTAAAGACCAAGTGTCCCGGCTGTCTAGGGAGAACGTCAGTTCTCGACTAGGCAGTTTGAGGCGATGGCACCCTCTGGAGTTGTGTTCATGGTTGGTTTCGGTCTGGCTCCAGAGGGGGATAAAAACTGAAAAACTCACAAAAAAATTGAATTACATGGAATTCGCACATAATATTAGTTGTTGATTATAATATTGATAGTATTTTTTGTTGTCTGAAACATGTATGTGTGTATGTATATATAATACAAAGAAAATCAAATTTTTTTTCTATCATTGAAATCAACAGTATAATATTTCCTATAGTTAAACGGAAATATCGTATATGAGAATAGGAATTAGAAAAATTAATTTGGGGAAAAATCAAAATAGATAATGAAATCAATCTCACAGCGAAGACGTGCAGTGGAACTGACTCATAGCACGAGTTAGTTACTCGTATGAGAATAAAGTAACAAAGTTGAGATAGGTGTAGTGTCCATTCTGGTGCAGTACAGGTTTTTTCTTTTGTATTGGCACGACCCCTAGATATGATATTTTGCCATCATATAAAAAAAAATAGTTATTTTCAAAGAGTGTGTAATAAGAGTCTATAGAATTTTTATTTTGATACGTTTTATGACTAGTTTTCTGGACTAAGGAATCATATAAAACGATCCCAATTCTGTATCTCAAACGTTATAAAAGTAATCATTTTTCGGAAGGTTTTTCTTCATTTGAATAAATTTAAATCTTCCTTAATAACTATTCTAAAGAATGATAAAAACGCTTCAAAATCCGTCCATTACTTTTCCAATTTTAGGATAACATAAAAAAGTAAACTCTTTTGATAGTATAACATGATATACAATTATATATTTTATATCTATACAGAAAGGATTTAGCTTTATTTTAAATTTTGTTTGTTCTAATCCCTTGACATTTTTTCAAAGAGTACTTCCTGAGATTAAAATAGAATAAAATATTATTATATTTCGCGAAGAGATGTAGTCCTAAAACTGGAATGTATGTTTATATTAAAGCTTTATTTCATCCGCCTCTGTTTAAATTAATATTTTCTTTATTGATCTGAATGTTTTTAAATATCCAACAAGAATTTCAATTTTTTTCTATTATTAGGAGTGTTTTACGATACAATTTTTTATTGAGTTGCGTATATTTCGGTGAGATTTAAAAAAAATTATTTATTTATTCTTGCATTAAAATATCGACATAGGACTTAATAAGTTAAAATAATGAAGATAAATTTAATAAATATAATTTACATAGCAAAATACTTTTAATTTCTACTTAATGATATTCTCATGGCTAAGGCACCGAGACACCGTAAATAAATCATAATCATAAGTTTGTTTTTGTCATCAAATTCTTTTATATCTTTATTTTAAAAAAAAATAAAAATATTTTATTAAAATCAGTAACCTTTCGATTAATTTTGATATATCTTTGCTTTTCTGCTTCTATAGCGATAAAATCATTACTTTATCACTATACGGAAATCGAGTTAACAACGCACCCATGCTATTGATATCAATTTTGCTTTTAAAAATCTTAACGTAAACAAGAAAGACAAAATTTGGTTAAAATTAACAAAACAATGTACCTACATTCAAGTAGAAGTATGCTAAAACCGCTTACAAAGGAAAAATTGTGTACGTCAAATTAAATTAAAAAAAAAAGTGAAACAAATACTAGGTAAATAATTTTATAAAAAAACTAGCCGGAAAGGGTGAGCAAAGCGAGCACTTCCCATCTAGCCAGTAGATCTCAGCTGTGTTCGTTACCCTCATGGTTGTGAGAATAATACTGATAAATAACAATTAAAGTATTCAGGTTTTATAAAAATTTTAAAAAGAAACTAAATTACAAAAAGGTAAGTAATCCTTCCGTAATCCGTACCTTATATAAACGAGTGACAAAAGGCACACAAAACAAATTTTCAACTACATTTACAACAACAAAAATAGAATTCAGTGGTTCAAAATGACCTAAAAGAAATGAAAACATCTGAACACAGATACAAAATAGAACAACGCTAAAAAAGAAACTGGTACAAGATTTCAAGGGTTTCCAAAAGAAGGAGAAAAAAGAAACCAACAACGTATGGCCAAAGAGAGATTGCAAAAAAAAAGAAAGAATGAACTATTGGAGACTAGGACCCTCAGAAGAAAGAGAAATGAATGCTGCTTCACGTGTGGTCTTAATTATCAGCCAAATTAATAAAATGATTGCTATTTTCTTAATTACCAAAAACTGGAATTATATTTCTAAAGTTTGCCATTTTATTTGTGCGTAAAAAAATTGATATATTAGAGTAGCATCATTTTTTTAAAATTAGTTTTATGTCAGAAAAATTAAATCAAATCGGTTAGTTAAGAAAATGAAAACATTTAACAAATAAAAGAGGTATATTTTCTAAAAAATACATCGTACTTTAATTTACATACTAACTGAATCAGTGAACCGTATAAACATAAGTTAAGCGATTTTTTAAATTGTATTTGTGTGATGTATTTATACTTTTTTTTTTTTAATAAAATCATTAATTAAATTTGATCGCTTTATGATATTGATAATATTACTGGAAAATTAAAGAAGAAAATTAAATTCGGTTAACATAAAATATACTATATATATATATATATATATATATATATATAAACTGTTCTTAAATTATAAGGGGTAATTAATTATTACCCCGTTTAATTCTATATTTTATTTTTAAGTTGCAGTTTGGTTACGTTTTTTTTTTTATGAATTTAGTTTTTACTACATCATTTTTCATTTTAGCTGATTCAGTAGATAAGCTTAATCTAGAAAAGTGAAAGAAAAAATATATAGGAGGTAATATCAAGATGATCTGGTGATGAAAGAAAAATTACAAAAAGGGGAAAACCGAAGGAAAGAAAAGAAAAAAATAGAGAAGATGAATGATATTTACGGTGTATACTTCCTTTTTTGACGCTTTTACAAATACACAAACGCGCACGCGTAATTACGTACCAATCTCAGAAAGACACACTCACACCCACACAAACCAAATGTCATAAAATTTTATTTTATTAAATTTAAAAAAAAAAAAAAAAAAAAAAAAAAAAAAAAAAAAACTCCAGCCATGATGTTAAACAATATTGATGAATCAACACCCATCATAAATACATGATTTGAAACAAAATATGGAATAAATTATATGCCAGGAAAACAATAAATACAGTACTGATCAAGACATGCTTCCGTCATAGTTTCAATATCGGACTAAGTATTTTACATTAATGTTTAAATCATAGAAACCTTCAGAGCAAATAAAATTTCTGAAAGGAAAATCAGCAATGACATTACTAAAAGTTCCTAGATCAGAGATGTCATCTTCTGGCCTCTATCATCCACCAAATCTAGACCCCGACTACTCACCACATAGATTTGAAATTTAAGCTTTTTTTAACGTCACATCGAACCAAAGTTTATAGTAAAACGCGTTTTTAAAAAACACTTCTTCAAAACTTTTTCAGTCTTTTTGAAAAAATCTTCAGTGTCTGGTCCTCCTTTTTTACTCTGATTTATTTTTACTGCTGAAAGGTTTCTTTTTTTTTAATTAGGCAGACGCATTAAGAATTTGGTCTAAATGTGTGTGATTTTAATGGGTCTGTTCATTTAGAATATTTTTGTCGTATGTTTATGTATAATTAAGTACTGTATAATCCTCAAAGTTGTTAACACGCATTTCTGTACGATAGGTAAATTATAATGCCTATAATTTATAAAGATATATAGCAAAGGAAAGTATTATATAACAAAATTATTGATTATTTTTTTATTTTATAAATATAGTTAAAATATTTTCATTCTGTTTCATAAGTAATTTATTTTTTGCATTTTTTCCCTGTTTAGAGTAGTGCTCAATTATCTGAATCGACTGAAGATTTAGATGTTCAGAAAATACATTTTCCAAATAAGTGATCAGCGATTAATTATAATTTTAAGTGGAGCAAAGTTACATAAGAAGCTACAAAGTTTTATACATCTAATTATCCAAAACAATTTTTAAAAATGTTTAGCAACAATAAAAACTAACAGCATCCATTAAAGCCTTCTGTCTTGGTGATCTGTCTGAAAACAAAAAAATTCAATTTCATCTAATTGATTTCACTTAGATTAAATTTTTCAGACAATCACCTGAAATATTCACATACAATCACCAGTATAAACAAGGATTCTGCCAGGATAAACCTTTTTATAACTAGGTTCCGTTGGAAATTGGCGTACGAAAAGAGCGATGATTACGCTGACAGCGTTTACGGATTATTTGGCACTGCTTATTTGATAGGAGTACTACTACTTTAATGGCAATTTAAAGGTATGGAAGGAAAAATTTTAAAAAGGAAAATGATAGTTAATACGGAGAAAAATAATGAATTTATCCTGCTAAGGAAGAAAGGAAGTTAGGTGTACGGTTGAGTGGAAAAATATTGGAGCAAGTAAAGTCTTTTAAAAACTTTGGCTCAATAATTACTTTATAGTGGAAGAATAGAAAAAGAAATTAATATTAGGTCTTCGGACAGAATTAGGTTGTACTAGGCTCCTTCCCTCACCTCAATGTATACTGAATATGACGGAGGTGGGGATATCAACAAAATTGAGTGTATTTATTTCGACTTATGTTCAATTATTCTCGTGAGTCAAGTCATGAACACTGTCCAAAAAATAAAATCCATTTACAGTGTCAAGAAAGGTAGTTGGAAGGAGGAAACGGGATCCAGTTCATTATCAATACACATATATAATAAAGCCTCAGCAAAAAGATATAGAGAAGGCATAGTTGTTACGCTAGTTGGGGAACGCAATAGGAGTAGATGAACGGAGCCAAGAAGCGGTGGGTATGCGAGATTGAGAAACAGGAAGAAAACCGCATGCATGATGGGAGGACTTTGTACGAAAGCTAATAGAGAATAAGAGAATTAAATGCTGTAACGCAAATTAAAAATCGCGAAATAGGAACATTTGGAGATCACTTAATAATCTCGACACCTAACGTTATAACTCATTTCAGTGCACGGGAAATAATGAGTCGATCAGATTTTCTTTTCTATGAAAAGAAAACTATCTTATAGACTATCTTGTCAATGAAATTTTTTTTATCAATCTAGTTTTGGAAAAAATAGATACCATTAAGCTTCTTGACGTTACACGAGGAATTACACATTGGGTACTCTGTATCACACGTTACGTTGCTATTTATCTAGAGGAATAATAAACGTCTTATTTTTTTAAACTTTCACGTACACGATTGTAGCATGATTTTCATGTGCTATAATTAAACACATGTCATAACTTTCCCGCCTACGCCGGTCCTAAAGTCATAAATATCTTGCACAGCTTTTTCATAGCAAAATCTAGCAATGATTGGAATATTTTTGCATTATTGATTATAATGATTATCAATATAAGATTTAAGCATCAAAATTCCCAAATTTCTATTAAAAATTTTTTTAACTTTAGCGGTTTCCTTATTCTGTGGGAAAAATCTAGGAAAATTCTATTTATAAAAAAGTGATCCCTAATAAAGAAATATGAATTCAAAAGAGAATTAATTGTTTAAAAATACTGAAAAAATAAAGTATAACTTTTATGAGAGTAATGAAAAAATTATATTTCATTCTGGATCCAAAACATATTATAGGTGCCAAATCTACTATAACAGCCCTTTAATAAATAATTTTAATAGCTCTTTCTTTGTACGTGTTCTCACATAGTTGAAGTTCATCTTCGAATTCTGCTTGTAATCTAAGCCAAAGTGAACGCACTCTTTTCGCTAAAAGTTTCATTTTAATTAATTACGAATTTTCATTTAATGAATTCACAATTACAATTACAATTATAATAATTAATAATTTTTCAGATTACCATCAAAATGTAATAACTTTGTGCAAGATTTCTAATTTAATTTTTATTTTTAATCTTATTAACCCTTAAAGATCATCTCGGTGCAAATTTGAACCATCAAAGAATTAAAACTTGAGTTACTTTATTACAGATAAATAAAGTATATACATATACTAAACAACCTCATTAAACTAAAAACATATTTTAAAATACAGCAAATGTCTATAAATACTTATTCGAAAACATTGTTATAAAAACTGCGCCACGCTTTTATTTAACTAAATATTTTCATTACTTTTCATTTTAAAATTTAATAATTATTACAATTATTTATTAGATATTTATATCATTTATTTTTTACTTTTCAGTGCATTTTTATATTTGTTAATATATTATATTTTTTATGTTTAAAATTCTCAATTTGATTTAATTATATTTTTTTACTTTTTAGAGGGTTTTATTTACGGGTTTATTTTTTACGTTTTAGACGGTTTTTCTAATTTGATTCCTTTTTTATTAATGTTAATATTAATATCAGTTAAATAAAAGCATTTTTTTAAATAATTTTTTATATGTAATAAAATATATTTTTGTATTTTTTTTAAGAGTAAAAAAAAGTAAAAATATTTATTTGTACACATCGAAGTTACATACGTGTACCAAATTTCAATCATTTTCATACGATAGTTCATGAGAAATGAAAATTTTCAACTAAATGCATGAATTTATCGTAGGGGTAACGTGTGGTGGCGTGGGGATGTGTCATATCAAATTCCGACACCGTAGTGCTGTATTGTCATCGAAGTTACATACGTGTACCAAATTTAATTGATTTTCATACGATAGTTCAAAAGATATAGCAGTTGCAAGATTTGATTATTCCTAAAGCGAGTTAAATAAAAGCTTTTAAAAATAATGTATATATTTTTTTTTAGGGAAGGGAAGTAAATTTTAAGAAAAAATATTTTCTACAAGAAAAACGTTTTTCTGAAAATATTCATGTTTGGCTTAACAGATATGAAAGTTTCTTTTACAGAAATTAAAAAAAAAATGTTTGCATTTTGTTACAGTATCTATATTTTAAAAAAGTTGTAGACGTTTCTAGCTAACGCTATATAAGAAGTGTAAATAAAAAAAAAGTTTTTTTTTTAAATATTTAAACCAAAAGTAGATAGAGCAAAAAATTTGCAATTTTAACAGTTGGGTGTTGATTTATCGAAAAAAATATTTTTTATTATTTATATATGCATTATAGGTAACAAATTTATTTTTTCTAATGTTTCAGAAGAAAATCAAAATGCAAACTTTCACGATATCTCTCACCCCCCGAACGAATTTTGAAAAAATTAATATGATCTATTCCCATACGTAGAAATATTTGAGCGAAATCTGAAAAAAATCGGTTAGGCAATTCTGATAAGTAAGGCCAAAAACAGTGCGATACATACGTACGTATATACATACAAACAAACACACACACAGATTTTTTTTGTTTAGATGAATTAGTTGGACCCTTAAATGCAATGATTTAACACCCTAAACCACCCTATCCCCATTTATGACATGATCACCATACTTTCCCCGTTGTAGGTATTCTAGCTATATTAATAGGAAAAGTAATATATGTGTAAAATATATTACATACCGGGTAATATTTAAGTATGGAAACAGCTTTAAACTGCATATCCGAGAGGTATTTGGAGGCAGAAAGAAATAACATTGTATACAGTTTAAAAAAATCTGCTCTATGGTGGGTTTTTAATTTTTGTCTGCCATCTTGGATCCGCCACATTGAATCAAACTTAATTTTTTTAAATATGAAGGTGGACATATGTATGATACATGATTTAGATTTAAATTTTAAAAGAAAAACAATAGTGAAACCCGTTTTCCTGTTAATCCCTTCCTTTTCGAGTGATAAGCATTCAAAGGTGCAATGATGATAAAATCGTGTTAATAATAAAACAAGGTAAAACGCGGCTGCATGAACAATTTTATTGAATTTTACATTTATAATGCATAGAATAACGAACTTCAACAGTATTATAATATTGATAATAATAAGCAATAACTATTAATTAACAACACAACAGATTAAATGATTATATAAACTGATATTATTTACTTTTAATATTAAAATATTTTTTAAAAATTTTAAATAAATGTTTATAAAATTTTATCCGTTTCTTTGTGGGACATCTATATATATAAAAATGTTAAGTTCGTATGTGTACGCTTCAAAAACTCAAAATGTTCTGCACCGATTGAGCTCAAATTTTAGCACGATATATAACCCGCATCAAAGATTGTTTTCATCTATTTTTAATTTGGAAATGTAAACAAAGGAAAACCAATCAGATCAATGCAAGATGGCCGCTGTCAAAAACAACGACCAAATTTCTTTAAATTGCATTTAACAGCTAAAACATCTGTATTTTATTTTTAAAAAAACACGATAAAAAAAATTTTAGCACGATATATAACCCGCATCAAAGATTGTTTTCATCTATTTTTAATAAATCTATCTATCTATTTTTAATTTGTACAGATTTTTAATAAATAAGAGGCTAATAAATCAGATGGAAATGTAAACAAAGGAAAACCAATCAGATCAATGCAAGATGGCCGCTGTCAAACACAACGACCAATCACAAAGAGCCCGTATGGCCGTTGCCAATGTAAACAAAATCACAACTGATTAAGTAACAAATTTCTTTGAATTATATTTAACAGCTAAAACATCTGTATTTTATTAAAAACACCAAAACAAATAGAGTAAATAAATTTAAAACACCCAACTTTCTTATAGCCCAGATAGACTTAAGACTATGCAAACAAAAAAAGTCGAAATAACCAAATACACAGAAAATAATATCCCTACATAATGACCAAAAAATCCTTTGTTAGGTTATTTTTTTACATATATATGACCAAACAATCGTTTTTTGGTCATTTAGCGGTCTTTGCTATGTAAAAGCAAAGAACAAAATTCACAAATAGTAACACTGAAACCACACAACTAAGTATTCGTTTTTTTTTTGTTTTTTCTAACCTCCGAAACCACCGTTATGCATTGCTTCAGATGATAATATGAATGATATATAGCGTACGAAAATGCCATGCCTGACCGGGATTCCAACTCGGAACCACCGGATTAAAGTCCGAGACGTTACCACTCGCGCCACGGAGGCCGGCAAACATATTCGTTAGGAGCCGAATAAAAACACGACTTACTAATATGGCGTTGTGTGTCAAACCAATTTTATACGGACTATAATTACTTTTAATACGCGAAACCCTTTGCAATGATTGAACATTAACTTAAACCTCTTCAAAAATGATTCCTTTTGAACTAAGCAACATTTTGATATCATTGTTTTCTATAACACGGCTGGAATTCTTTTCGTTTAATGATAAGAAGCGTTGTCGAAGACAATAACCTAATTCTCTTCCAAAGGACATAGTACACCGCTAAACTATTTCTAAATAATTCAAATTTGTGTAATTTTTTTATGAATCGCGTTTTTATCAAAATCTCACCTTTTTCTCAATTGACCTGCGGGGTTTTGTTTTCTTTGGAGACAGTAATTCATTAGTAGATTCATACTAGAGAATCACGTTGTACACTGAAGCAGCACAACTTCTACTTACGTTAGCAGTTTATTAACATCTGAAATCAACGTCGTTTGATTATTCTGTAATTTGTAAGTATTACTCTGCTTTTGTAAGCATTTAAAATGTGTTTTTTCGCACGACTTAAGGGATTTTTTTCACAGCCCACAAATCTTTATATATATATACATGTTAAGTTCGTTTGTGTACGCTTCAAAAACTCAAAATGTCCTGCACCGATTGAGCTCAAATTTTAGCACGATATATAACCCGCATCAAAGATTGTTTTTATATATTTTTCGCATCAGTCTCAGACCCGCGAGCGCGAGAAAACAGTTTTTTTAACTGTCAGCTGTGTACCAGTGACCGCGCCATCTGTCGGAAGCGAGGGGAACACTCGCCATACTAGCTACCGATAACCGCAGTCACATGTGAAACAATACCTGTTCCCAATTACATTGTTTATTAACAAAAAAAAGAAGAAGTATCCACTTGCATCTGATTCAAATTATTATACAATCTGAATTAAATATTCACTTTAATCGAGGTACTTTTGTGTGATCGTGTCGTGATTGAGCTGCGCCTTTCACCAAGCTCTGAATTTATTAGTAAACGACCAACAGTGGGATATATGTATTAATAACGCGTGCAACACTGCACATCCAAACCAAATTCGCGCATTATTCGTTATTATATTGACCGCTTGCTTCCCTTCATCTCCCACAGAGTTATGGGAAAGATATCGATCGCATATGGCTGAGGATATTTTGCATAGAGTACGCATAGAAAATACCAACATGACCATGGAATTTACAGACGCATTTACAACGAAGCATGGATAAATATTGAAGACAAGTGCTTAGCTATTGCAAATAAATGTCTTAGTCAATTGGGAATGCCAGCACCCACCCGAGCTGCGATTGCTTCATTTGATGTGGATTTACGCCGTGAACAGAGTTACAACATTGGTGATCTTCAGTCATATGTCCAATCAAACATTCCCAAATTAACGCGTGAACAGAAAGGCATTTATGATTGCATAATGCAAATGATAAATGACGGAGTTGGGGAGACCTTCTTCTTGGATGCGCCAGGAGGAACTGGGAAAACATTCCTCATTAGATTGATTCTAGCAACGGTTTGATCAAAAAATGACAATTATCCTCTTGCGGAATATTAATCAGCCAAAACTCTGCAACGGCGCGCGACTTGCAGTTAAGAAATTTATGAATAACATAGTGGAAGCAACGATTTTAACGGGGCCTTTCAAAGGTGAAGATGTCTTCATTCCTCTACTACCCATGATCCCGACCGATACACCATTTTAATTTAAAAGATTGCAATTCCCGATTCGATTGGCATTTGCAATCACAATCAATAAAGCTCAAGGTCAATCTTTAGAATTGTGTGGTTTAGATTTAGATGCGGATTGCTTCTCACATGGGCAACTGTATGTTGCGTGTTCCCGAGTCGACAAACCAGATTGCCTTTATATCTACGCAGACAGTGGAAAAACAAAAAAAATATTGTATATCCACAAGTATTGCAAAATTAAACTTCTATGAAACGTCTGCTTTGTTTTGTTTCTCATTTCTCATCCATGCAACCACAATGTGCCACAGCGAAGCGTGGCGGGTAGAGCTAGTTATGTATAAAAGCTTTTGTATAGTTTTTGGTAGACAAAATATTATTGGGATATTTTTGTATTCTCATATTCCTTCACTTAATTTAGGAAAATAAACTCAATTAATAATACGATAAAATAAATTTTAATTACTTACTCATTAGACGAAATTCCTTTGAGGAAGTTTATGCACCTGTAGCAAGAGTAACAAATTAAAATAAATATATTATATTATACATTAATAAAATTACTATATTGCTTTATACATACATACAAGCTAACTAGTACCACATTTAAACAGATTGAAAGTATCTTTATTAAAAAATAAGTATCTTTATTTCAAATAATAAATTTTGTGAATAAGTAACTTAATTATAATTGATGAGAAATTAATATCTCCTTGGTCATCTATAGATAATGAGACATTGCTATCAAATACAAAATCAAAGCTAATAAATAGCCAAAAGTGTTGATGACTGAAGCGGAAGCAATGACCAAGCTTTACAGAATGATGGTTTATTTGCAACAACAGACTGATAAGAACTAAGTTGAAGTAACAATGATAAAAAGTTTGCGTGATCAAGTTGCAACTTCATGAAAAATTTACATGAAAGAAACTTATGACCATAAATATTTTAATAAGCATCAAGTTTAATATTATAAATCTAGTTTTTAATGTACTTAGGTGAAGTGTTTTCATAATTATTTGCTCAAAATTAAAAAAGGAAATACTATTAAGTAATTCATGTTAATTTGTTCATCATCTCCTGGATTATTCTTTCTTATCCATTCAGATGATCTCTGATTAAATTTTGTCCAGATAAAGGAAATTTTACTGTATACTATTTATTGTTCCCTGAATCCCTGGTTCTAGAACTAGTAATCTGTAGGAATTTTTCTTTAAGTACAAGACAACAACTAAATAAGGCTTTTAAAACATTCAACCTTCAAAGGGCTATTACATCCAAACAGAAAAATTAATTAGCTAATCACGTTATTTATATTAATTTAAAATCTCCTACTTCATTTTCCATAAAATATAAATGAGGTATTATAATTTACAGTATTATTCTGCTCTCAGAATTTTGAATAAAGAATCATACGTGGGGAGTTAAACATTTACGCTCGCAATTATAGGTTGGCGCCTAATTACAATTTCTAATCTAAAAGATGAATTTTGTAGCGTAAAAAAAAATTCAAACTGAAATTTAACTTAGGAACTTCCGGATTAAAGCGGAACAGGCGTTTTCAGTCCTCAACAGAACTCGCAGAACCTTTAATCAACTCAAAATATTTATATTTATTTAGTCGGTTTAATGTGGAAATTCAATATACAGCATGTCTGATAAGTCAATATTTTGTATTCTGTATTTAAACTGATAGATAATATATATATTTTTTTTCTTTTTTTTATTTAACCTCCGTATCCACCGTTAGGCATTCTTCAGAGGATGAAGCTGAATGATTTGTAGCGTGTGTGAAAATGCCATGCATGACCGGGATTCGAACCCGGGACCTCCGGATGAAAGGCCGAGACGCTATCACTCGCGCCACGGAGACCGGCATATATATATATATATATAATGCTGGAACATCAATTTGAGAGTAACTAATACACAGAAAGCAAGCTTATTCCTCACCTGTTATGTTTCAAGTAACCGAAAACGCCTCCAGTTCTCAGCAAAGAAGAAAAAGCAAAATTCTCAGCAATGTACGAACTATGGAAATCAATGGTTCAAGTCCAGCGATGTGGAGAGCTGAGAATGGTAAAAAAGGATGACTTAATCCAATATCCAATGGAAACTACCACCGTAAATTAATGAGAACAGGTTCTCTAATGGATTTGCCACATTCTAGTCCACCATCAACTTCACGGTCTGAAGAAAATTTTACCTAGAGACGGGTTATGTTTGAAAGAAGCGCTACAAATCCTTCAGAAAAAGCGGAGTAATACGCATACCATTCAAGGTGTTTTAAATATGGTTTGAATTTCCTTCCATGAAAGCCTCACTACGTCCAGAAACTCTTTCCCGAGAACGGCAAACACAGTATGGAATTTTCAAAAATCATGTTAAGATGAAAGAAATATAATCTTAATCTGTTTGATAACATTTTATGAACTGAAAAGGGATTTTTCCATGTCGGTGGTTTTGTTAATCGGCATAACTGTTACTTTTAGAATAATGCTGATCCAGGGGCTATGTTGGCAAAATACAGTCACGTCCAAAAGTAAGAGTGTGTAATGGAATAACATCGACCAGTGTGGTAGGTCTTATATTTACCGAACACAATGGGTGAACGCTGCACAGATATGCATGTTATACTTTGTGTTTTTTATCATTACTCAATGGGATAACACTGTAGATATCATATTTATGCAGGACTGTGCACCTTTCCACTTTGTTCTAGTTATTTGCGACTGGTTAGACATTCAGTTTTCTGGAAGATTGCTAATTTGTCGTGGACCAACAGAGTGGCCTGCAAGAAGTCCTGATCTGACACCATGGGACCTTTCTTGTGGGGTTGGGCCAAAACCTCTGGCTTTACAAGACTCATACAAGAACTTTTAACGAATTTGAGGAAAGAGTCCGTGATGTTTTGAACTGTTAAGAAAAGTCGCGAATAATGTACCAACACTTTACAGAAGAGTATTGACAATGCTGGCGCTTATTTTGAATTCTAAGGGGGATTATTTGCAATTGTAATAAGTTTCCTTAAGCTTCCATGGATATAGATGTTCAATTTAATACATATCGCTTAGGATGCAGTTGGAAATAGGTGTTGATTGTCTGATACACTGTTATTGTTACAGAGAAAGTAATTAGGAAAGGAACAAAGCCTTTTGGTAACGACTTAAAAGGATTTAAAAATAGTAAGTTTAATACGACCAGAAATCTATATACGGGTATATAATCTAATATTTTATTCTCTTATTACATATAAATCAACAACCGGTTCAATGAAAGTAAAAGAAATTTTGATGTGGTTCTTCATATTACATGTCTCTAACATCACAAAATAATTTTTTTCGTGATTCATCTTTATCAGTAAAAATATTTTCAAAAAAATAAAATTCAACAAGCAGAGGATAACAAGGATTACAAGAGTAGTAAGATGGACGTCATAAACTACAATTTATCTTACTTACAACCAACTTTACTTAGTTTATTCCAAGCTGTATTCTCTTGAAAATGAAGGACATGCTGCAGCCGGTATGACGTGACTGAAAAGTAGACATTTCGGTCTATACTGGACGAGTCTTGATTTTAAAAATTAAGGCTCTCTCCTCCTTACTTAAACTTTTTATTTTTATAACTAAATTTAATAAAAATTAAAAAAAAAAAACATTGTAATACAACATTGTTATATGGGTAATATAATAATATTTTGATACTTTTTTGTCTTTTACCGTAGTTTTTCTAAGGCTTAAGTAAAATATTATCCAGTATGGCGGAATTTTTACAAGCAAATTATCTCCTGTAAATAATTTCATTACCTCATAATGATCACAAATGATTGATCAGCAATTTCCTAATGATCTTTCATGTTATCTAACTTCAAAGTAACATAAAAATTTCGGTGTTGAAAAACAACCAATTTATTAAAACAGCGCTATCAAATCAAATAGCGGTGATACCGTTCTAAAACTTGTATTAAATATTTATCGCATTTAATCGTTATTTCATTACTTAGTTCGTAATTTTACAATACAAATATAAAATCAAGGATAAATAAAATAGAAGAGATTAAAAGGAAAGATGCTTAAAAATACTTAATTAATTATGCATTAAAATTTGAAAGTTCAATAACAGAGAGAGAGGAGAATTAGCGTGATCAATTATGCAAATGATAATCCTAAGACAAATAAAGAACTAAACTGAGATTAAAACAAAAGTTTAATGATTGAGCCATCGTTAGAAAAACTGATTCTTTAATCGAGTTAAATATTAAAACCATTTTAATAACTTTATAATTTTTTAAAACAAGAATTCAAAAAATGAAAAATCATCTTGTCAGTTTTTCCAGACATTTTCACTTCTCTTTTCTTTTTTTTGTCCTGTTGCTTTTGTTACAAGATAAGACGTCCATTTCATGTGAAACCTGATATAATAACATATTCACCTGCAATTCCTATCAGATGGTTTGGTCAGAGGGGTAAGAATACGAAGCAAGTTATAACTTTTGATATCAAATTTGTTCAAATGCTATGTGAAAATAAAGTGGCCGAAATGAATGAAAGAAAAATGGAAGGTGCATTGTCATTAAGTTAAGGAAACAGCAACTGAATATATGTAACAAGAACACATTATTGACAATACTATGAAATTAATTATTATTTCTTTGTGACAGTGATGATTGCGATAATTCTGATGATAGTAACCTCGGAAATTGTAGCATTTCTTGCGAAGTGGATGACGGTTCATCTTCTTTAATTAAAATAATTTTATTTTGCTCTAACTTTTAAAAGTAATTAGTTTCCGCTGTAATTTCCGATTCCATTATTTGGTGTATTAAATCGTTATCTTGTATTAACTTTAGATTATCTGTCTGAAAATAAAACTGGAACACCAGCACCCAATCAAAGTAATACCCTTTGATTTGTAAGTTATACCACTGTATAGGCCTACTAATGTACAATTCTTAGCTTCATATAAGTACTTCTCTAATTCTTGTCACGTTTACCATTTTGAAAAAAAAAAAAACAAACATATTTTTTCGTATAAAATTGTCGGATATTAAGTAAAGACTCTTCAGTGAGCCAGTTCTGTTTAAAGATATAATAATTTTTAAAACATTAGCCATATATTGAGGTGATTAAAATTTAAAAATATTACGTTTTACGATCCAATACTAACACCACAATAAATCTTATAAAGACCCATTCGCTGTTTGGTAATGAAGCAAATATTATGCTAAAAGGGTAGTAGAATAATTTGAAATGCGGCTGTCACTGCCGTGGCTTACCAACCCCGATTTGTTAATATAACAGGTATTCAGAATGATCCTTTTGCTGATCTAACCCAACACTTTTTCAAAAATGAAAAATTGATAGAACAAACCTTACAAAAATATGGTGTAATAAAATTTTTTTGAGTTTATATTTATAAGGAAAATTTCAAATGATGTATATAAACCACATTAAAAATAACAAAATAGCACCCAAATCACTCACTCTGTTGTAAAAGTGATCATTTATAAAAACGTAAGTACGAAATAAAAATAAATTCTGTTTTTTTTTTCTAATTATTTTATTTGGTTTTTTTAAAAAATATCTTATTTAATTTTGGCAAAAGAAATTATCAAATTCAGCCGTCAAAAAAATTTATTATTTTTTATATAGCCTACAAACTGAAC
Source organism: Lycorma delicatula (assembly GCF_047948215.1). Taxonomy (NCBI): domain Eukaryota; kingdom Metazoa; phylum Arthropoda; class Insecta; order Hemiptera; family Fulgoridae; genus Lycorma; species Lycorma delicatula. The sequence goes on from NC_134458.1 coordinate 183,873,932, forward strand.
AGATTTTTTTTTTCAGTGAATATGCTTTATTACTACTAAATTTTTTTTTTTTAAACTTTGCTTTGTTTCAATTAGTTTACTTCTTGTGTAATAAACGTGGGATGTATTTATCGGTTGGAGAAGCTGTAAATACATGAAATTAACATGTGACGTGAAATAAATTATTTTTTCTCTTAATACAAAACTACTGGAAAAAGATTAAAAAAGTGATTTTACTTTTTATCTCGTTATTAAAATTTATTTTCATTAAACTGGGAAAAAAACAGATTTTTAATCTATATTAAATTAATTTTTTTATATTAATTTATTTATGTGAAAACGCATGTTTTTAAATTTCATATTCCTTACATATCTACTGTTAATAGCTTAATAATCATTTCTAGTTCTCATGTAATTTAAGACTTATTTAAAAGTCAGTTATTTTTCATGTTAATATTCATTTTAGTTAAAAAAAAACGTCTGTTCGTTTTGAGAAGATAAGAACGAAACTGTTTAATTGATAACGATCAAAAACCACAAATAATCATAATTATATCGCGATCAGAATGGTCTTTGTAAATATGATTATTATTATGTATTTAAAAAAAAATTACACTACAAATTTCGCATGAAAATGAATCGTTAAAAGAATGACTTATTTTGAATAGCAGTCTTTATTAGCAATTTTATAGGTTATGTTAACTACTTTCTTTTTTTGTTTAGCCTCCGGAACCACCGTAAGGTATCACTTAAGAGGATGAATGACGATGATATGCATGAATGAAGTGAAGCTTATCACGTGTTCAATATGACGATCATCACATCTAGCAACTTCTTCAACACAAACTCCTGTATTAATAACTCGATGACACATATGCTTAGTTATCTCGTTGCATGTTTCAAGAGAGATTCATGCCGACCATTCCTGAGATGTGTGGTCAATTGAAACGCAACCACCAAAGAACACTGGTATCCACGATCTAGTATTCAAATCCGTCTAAAAATAACTACTTTTACTAGGATTTGAACCTTAGAACTCTCGGCTTAGGTGATACTACCTAGTAATTAATATATTACTTTTATGTTTTTAAATCTTTAAATTTTTACTAATATAATTTTTTTAAATTCCTTTTCGTCCCCTTTATTTTAAGATTAATAAAAAATAACAACCGTTGAAATAAAAAAGTTAACAACTTCTCAAATATTCGTAAATGTCCGCATAATAGGGCTAAAATACAAATAAATAATGTGGAAATTTATTATTGCCGTAAATTTTTTAATATAATCAAAAAAATGCTTATAACTTATGTGATAATTTAATGATGTGATATTTTCATTCTTTATTTATAGCCAAAATATAGAATGTAGCAAGATTTTTTTTTATTAGGATTTTTTTAGATTAATTTCTTTATGAAAAGAATAGACTTTAAAATTAGCTACGAATTACATTTTTTTAACATCTCATCGATTCCATATTTGGTTGACTTAATAGACAAAGACCATTTTCTGGTATACACACAAATATATATTTCTTACAACACTTGAATGCTATTCTCACAGCTACGAATGTTATGCAACTCGAAAGTTATGTTAAAATTTCGTAACATTATCTCTAATGAATTCAGTATAAGTTTTATTAGTTAGAAGAATAACTATTACAAAACTGAACCATAGAATTTAAATTTAAATGTATCTCTAGCCCACCGGGTTGGTATAGAGATTAAACACGTCATCGCAAATCAGTGTTTAACAGCCAATTTTTGAAGTCGAAGGTTCTGACGTTCAAATCCTAGTAAAAGTTGGTTACTTTTACACGGTTTTGAATGCTAGAGTGTGGATACCGGTGTACTATGGTGGTTGGGGTTCAATTAACCACACATCTCAGGAATGGTCGGCATGAATCTGTACAAGACTATAATTCATTTATCTGTCATCCATATCCTCATCTCACTGGGGCATGTAAAGGTTGCTTATTGTTCACAAGTTAAACGGATTGCAACGTACACACTAGGAATACAAAAAAAAAATGTTTTTCTACAAGGATCAGAAAGTTCATAATTAATATGAAGAATTTTTACGATAGACACTACCGTAAAAATTTAATTATTTAATATTTTGAAAATTATAAGAATTCGTACTTTTATATAATCTGGATTTAGGTACTTTTCGTTATAACGTTTTACGATCTTAAAAGGTAACACCGTAGTTTTAAGATAGAATACATTACGTTATTAGAAAAATAAACGAATATAAGCGAAAAAGGGATAGAGATGTAGATAAACCAAGAACTAGATAAAAATTTATATTTACAATTGTTATTCTACCCTAAGGCTAGAATAATAATTAAAATAATTAAAACCAAGATTCTGTAGTTAAAATTTAACCAATGTTACGTTGTAATGAGTTGTAGTAATTACAAATACCAATTACAGTATTCAAAGTTAAGTTTATTTTTATTTAAAAAACTATTAATAGGTCTAAAAATTGTAAACGGTCTATTTTTTTTTTTTTAATGCAAAAGGAAACTTTCTAGGAATTATATACTGTACATAACGTTTCTATTACTTTTAGAACAAGAATTACAATACAATTCTAACCTTGATTTCCCGCGGGTATTTTTCTTTTCTGTTTTTTTTTTCTTGAAGAAGGGGGAAAATAAACGTTCTTACCGAGGAACTTCCCCAACCATTATCTTGCAAAAGGTATATTTGTCACCTTTTCTTTAGAGAATGGAATTAAATTACACGGTTAAAGTTAATACTACTACACTGAATAAGCAAAAACATAAGCCTTAACAAGAACTTTCTAACCTAGATTAACGTACAACATTTGTAAACTGTGTAAAATGCTTTTTGTATCCCTTAAATTTACAGCAAAACATATAACAATGCACATTAGAGAATTTATAAACATACATATATGCACGCGAGATTATTATGTAGATATTGATAAACCATATCATAGATATTAATGAGGAAATAATAAAAAGTATTATTTTTAGCAAATGATAATTATTAGCACTTTAAACAATGAAGATTAAACATTGTCATAATTTACCGTAATACTGAAAAAAAGTTGGATTTTCCAAAAATATATCCATTAAGTTCAACTATAATTTGCTGAATGTTAGTATAAAAAAATGTTAATCCGTTTAAGAGAAAATGATATACTTAAAATATGAGAAAAATTACTTGTTATAAATGATAGGGACTTATTTTCACGTTAAGATCTTTTAAGACGTTTTGAAAAGAAAAAAACATATTTCTCCCTTTAAAAGTTAAAACTACTATTTAATTACACTATTAGATTACTACAATACTAGATTACAAAAAAAATTGTTTTTATAAAACTACTTTTTCAATTCTTTAATGCAAGTAATGTGTGTGTGTGTGTGTGTGTGTGTGCGCGCGCGCGCGCAGTATTCGGTTGTCGCAAATAAAACTGGGCACCAATGTATACAAACATTTAATTTATTATATTCAGATAACTTTGATAGCCCATCGGGTCTAGTGGTTAACTCGTAATCGCAATCAGTTGTTTAACCGCTGATTTTCGAAATCGAATATTCTGAGGTTCAAATACTACTAAAGGTTAGTTGCTTTTTTATAGGTTTGAATTCTAGATAGTGGATTCCGGTCTTCTTTTTGTGTTTAGAGTTCAATTAATCACACGTCTCAGGAATGGTCGGTCTGAGTCTGTACAAGACTACACCTCATTTACATGCCATAGATATCATCTTCATCTTAATGGAACGTGAAGGGGTTGTTTATTGTTCACTAGTTGAACAGTTTGCAATGTACATATTAGGAAAATCAATAAATAATAACAAGAGAAGCAGAAGCCTAAATAATATTAAAATGGAATTTTATTTACAGGTGATGTCCAAGTTGGGCACTATTTTCCTTCTGGCATGACTGAACCAACGTCTCAAAATATTTGAAAATACACACTGCAAGCAGTGATTGCATTTACAAATTGAATTATTTTGTTTTTCATTTCATCCAAGGTATGAGGATTGTTCACATGAACAGATACACTCAATAAATAAAGATTCTAGGTGTAAGATCTGCAGATGTCGGTGGATAAATGTAGTTTAAAATGAGCCTATTCTCAAAGACTTCACGCAACCAATTTAGAGAAACATTGGTGGTGTATACCATTGTTCCATCTTATTGAAAACAGTACTTTCATACAATATCTTGTTTATTTAGTTAGTTAACGGAAGGAAAAATTATTTCATTACAATGCCGTTCTGAATGTACTGTGTTTTTCTAGAAAATAGTGTGATCTGGGAAGTGTTAAATCGATTATCACACAATGGAAACCTCCTCATGGGGCTCTCTGGGAGCCCCATGAGGAGGCAACTTAAACATTTTAATTGGAAGATAGGGTTGCAACACATCATATTAAAAAACAAACTGACGTAAAATCTTCGGCCTAGGACAATCCCAAGTAAAATGGTGATTGTGTAATATTATTCACAGCTAATTTCAAAAGTGGCCTACAGGGTATCTTAAATAACTTCTCATTAATGAAACAGTAAAAAAAACATACTTTAAGGAAACATTCAATGATTAAAAAAAAATTAATCTCTTATCATAACTATGATGATTCTTTAGAAATCTATAACGCATTGTAAAATATTTGGCAGATAACAAAGAAGAAAAAAAAATATATATATATATATATATATATGTGAATATCAACATTAAGGGTAAACCCATTTGTTTGAAATGGAAAATGAAAAAAACAGTATAACACACAGATCAAAATAACCATGTTATCACTATTAGTAAGACAATCAAGTCATAACGGACTAAAAACGGGAAAAATGTTGTTTTATATTTGTTTTTTTTATTATCGACTTATTTATGTAATAAAATATAAACAAGAAAAACACACGTCTTGAATATTTGATGATATCTTTACACGATATAAGAATTATAATGGCACGATTTTTTTTTTCATTCTAGCATTTATTTCAACGTTAGCGATAAAAAAAGCCTGCAAAATACTTATTTTAGAAACTGAATGCATGCGAAGCGATAAAAGTCAGCTAAAAGTCAGAATGCTTGAAAGTCAGCTTACGTTTACTTAATGTGATGATTTCATGTAAAATGCAAATCGGAGAACAAGGTATGTTATTGAACATTTTATTTTAAGAAGAATGTTAATATACGTCTAATATTTCTGAAGTAAAAAAAAAAAGATAAGGAATTTGTTGCTATCATTCTGAAAGTAACTTTTCCCACAAGATATTTGTGTTTCATAACATTTTCAGGTCCCCTAATTCTAACAACATTAAAATCTTGATATAAAAAATAACAGTTTAATTTAGATTAAAACTTAAGAAAATTACGAATCATCATAAACCATGAAATCAAATACGGAAGTTTGGCTACTTTTTTGGGGCGTATTTATAATACCCAAACTACCGCTGTAATTAATAACGTACAATTTGTGAAAAAATCGAGTAAATGTTTTAATGAGAATATTTTTTAATCAGGTACTATTTCGATGAGGTACAACTGATGAAAATTTTATTTTTATATTTTTTCAAATTTTCTTTCTTAAAAAAAAAATCACAAATAACATCATAATGTAATTATTTATTTTTTTTTAGAGAAAGGAATTTTATAAATTCTTTTTTGAAAATTTAATTTTTGAAAATTAAAATCCTGAAATTTGTTCTTTTAATCCACTTCAGTGCGAAATGATTTTAGAATTTTGTGAAATGTTTAGGAGATTTTATAATATGTCAGGTACATGGTACATCCTCTACACATTTTTTTCGAAAATGTGTAGGGGATTTTTTTGATACTCCATATCTTTCTTTTTCTGTTTAGCCTCTGGAACCACCGTAAGGTAGTTCAGAGGGTGAATGAGGGTAATATGTATGAATGTAAATGAAGTGTACTCTTGTACAGTCCAGGTAAGAACCGAGATGTGTGATTAATAGAAATCTTTTCTAGAATTTGAACCTTAGAACCCTCTACACTAGATGCACCCGGTGGGTAGATACTCCGTATCTGAAAGTAACTCTAATACACATTTTTACTGATTATGTTCTGTTTCACTAACTGTACTTACATATATACAGAGTGTCCCATATAAAACGCAACCCATCAATCACTCATCCATGAAATTTCAAAAGTCAAGCTTACTCCCTTACTCGTTACTGAAATGGACTCGTCCAACATCTGAACATCGCGGCGACGCAGTAGAACACTACCGATAGTAACAACAATACAATCATAACGTTCAGTGTATTGCTAGAGACAAGATGGTGTGTTCGCTAGATGAACGTGTTATCACTGTTGAGTCGTACTTCAGTACGAAATCAGTGGTGGTAGTGCAAGATTTGTTTCGCCAAAGTACCCAGATAAACCAGCTCCTAACAAAACATCAGTATTAAGGTTAGTCGCAAAATTTAGAGAGACTGGTTCGGTTAATAACAAGGAACACAAAAGATCTGCGTCAGTGTTGAATACAGACACAGTCACTGAAATCAAAGACCTATAACTCGTCTCGCCAAATACATCGATCAGACGTTTCTCTGCTGAAATTAATTTGTCTAAATCAACTGTTCATCGGGCGACCAAACAATTACAATTACGACCTTATCGCATTCAAACGCTTTATCAACTTCTTGAGCCCGACAAAGAAAAACGGCTACAATATTGTCAACGGTTCCGTCTATTTCTGCGTGAGGGAATTAATGTTATGGATTCGTTATTTTTCACAGATGAAGCACGGTTTCATTTGGATGGCTACGTAAACAGCCAAAACAGTAGAATTTGGAGTGCTGAAAATCTCCACGTTTGTCACGAAAAACAATTACACCCGCAGAAGTTGGGCGTGTGGTGTGCGATATCGCGGAAGAAAATAATCGGTCCTATTTTTTTCGAGTACACCATTAATGCAGAACGATATCAGGATATTTTATTTCAGTTCATTGCACTCTTGGAAGAGGAAGACAGACACTGCTGGCTACAACATGACGGTGCGACATCGCACTACGCAGGATCAACTTGTGATTTCGTTGAGAAATTCTTTGGTAATCGTGTTATCGGTCGAGGCTTGTAGCCTCCAAGATCTCCAGATTTGACTGATTTTTTTTCTATGGGGTTACCTCAAAGAAAAAGCCTACAGCAACACACCACGAACACTTGAACAATTGAAAGTCAATATAGAGCAAGACGTATTAAATATCCAGCCACAAACTTTGAAAAAAGTTGCAAGAAACGCTGTAAAAAGAATTGAAGCTTGTATTCAAGAAGATGGCGGCCGCTTCCAACATTTACTCTAAATGTAAGGTAATGGATGGTAATAATAAAAAATACATTTACATTTACACATGCCTTTTTATTATTTCAATACCTACCAATATATGGTTGGGTTGCGTTTTATATCGGACACTCTGTATTTATTTTTTCCTCTTTTTTTCTTTTTCTAAATATGATGTTGCCAAGAAGAAGTGAGTCGCGTACTGGTGGGTTGTCCTTGGTGGCTTACCATTATAGTTTCCAGGAAAGTACACTAGACTAACAGAGAATAAAGACCAACACGTTATATAAAAACAATGAAGGAATATCATACCGTCTTCTTGAATTCTTCTACTGAGTTCTCTTTGACTTTAATTCATTCGTAGTTCTAGCCGCCTTCTCAACGAAACCTACTGCCTGCTCGGAGCGCGCCGTTTGTATGTGAACACGACCACGGATTTCTCTCCGTTGACTTGGATTCTGCACCTATTAAGCCACGACTCTACTACGTCCAGTTGCCGTTGGAGTCCCGGTACCGCGTATTCCGTTTTTTGACTGGTAATAAAATGCCCTATCGTCGGAGTACAGGGCCGTGTTGACTCCTTCCGAGCATGGCATATCGTTTGAGTACGCCAAAAAAGCCTTATTGTATTACTATAGGCTTCTTTATCGTTTGTACAGGAGAGGCGAAAGCACGGTCCCCTGAAAAACTCCGGCCGTTATCGCTTGAGCGGAGGATAGCGATCCCAAACTTCGCACAACACCCGCACCTGCTGGAGAGTAGTGGCGTGGCCTTTTCGAACGCCAATTGTTCAGGCCGAATCTCTGAACTCAAAAGTACCCTACGTGTAGAAAGTACCTTACGTACAGGATCGAATAAAAATTAGTTCAGTTAGTGCAGTAATGGTTTTTAAATATCACCCACTGTAGTTCTTAAAAATTTCCGTTTTTACATAAACAGATGAACTGTACGTATGGTGAACACGTCCACAAACAAACCAATCTGTACAATATACTCGAAGTTATCTTGATTGGTTTTTTTACTAGTAGTACAGTCATAGTCCTAACAGTTCATTTTCTAGTTTACCAGTTAAGTACGAAAACCAGCACAGGGCGGTCACGGATGTTCAACTTTAAGAAGGTTGTTTCGCCAAACGAAAAGTTGCTCAACTCCAATTTGTCTGGCGTAGCTGACAAGCTAAACGGTTCAATGGGTGTCATGAGGCTAATCTGCCACTTGAGAGCTAAGTAGGGGGTAAAAAAGATTTCCACCTTAAAGTTAAGAAAAACTTCAAATTTACTCAAGACGACAATGGCTGTATGTGAAAAAAAATTTCACATGTTTAGAAGAGCTCATCTTTTTACAATTCCAGCAAAATGTTGATCTGCCCTTGCTGTAAGAGTTTGTCATATCAAAAATTGTTGCAGGAAAAGGTTTTAGGTAATGTTTATAGAACTAACTACCACTTTAAACCGATTCGATTCTGTGCCTAATAAGGGAGATATGGTTTTTTTTGTCTTCAAAACTACATTTTTCCACCTCGTGGGCCAATGGTTGGTGATATCAAAAAACTTTACGTACATAAGTTTTAGGGTCTTATCCAAGGAATAATAGAAACTTTAAACGAATTCAAAATTCTACTTAAAAGTTACAGCGATATTTTGTTTTTTCGAAAAAGCCCACATTTCCATTTCCATTTCCATGGTCCGATTTTGGCCGTTGACGAATTCGACCGAGATTTTCTGACGAGTTATTTTTAAGCAACAATTTTATAGTGATTGGCAAAAAAATTACGGCAGTTATCGTATCCAAAAGAAATATATACTTTTGAGCTGACGGTGGTTTTGGGGTCTGGAGGATGTGAAACGCGAAGATATGTCAAAATTTTCCGGAAGTCGAATTATGGTACCCATTACAATAGGTAATTCTTATGAAATCTACCTAACACAGTTAAGAGTTTTTTCTCAAAAATTTAACAAAACTACTTATTTAGTATTATTAGCTATAGAAAGTAAGTAAAACTATTATAAATCTTCCTGAATTAAATTTAACATTTAAACTACTGAAACATAAATAAAATATTTTACAATCATATAAAACAAGAACTCTTGATTTAAAAAACAATGAAATGTATATTACAGTTATATTACGCTATAAAAAAATATTTTCATTAAAATATAACAAAACTTACAATGTCAGTAAACCTATGTGTATGTCATTACGAATAAACCTGTTATAGTACAGTAAACTTTTTTGTTTCAGTTAAAATTGATAGTTATTTTTTGTTACAAATTTAGTAAACGGTAAACCTAATTTATTTTTAAATTTATTAAGTAAAATATCGAATATAACATTTTAAACCCTAGATTTAATCAAAGTCATATTCAGAATTAAATTTAGACAAAAGCAAATGAAAAGAAAAGATTCTACTCACACCCATTCGTTTACCATTACGTTCTCATTTTATTCTTTAACAAACACACGCGCACCCGAACACACACACACACACACAAACATATATATATATATATGTATAGGCAACATATTCGTAATATTCCGAAAATGTCACATGACACGTGCTGTCAGTAAACAAACGTATAACACACTTATAAATCAAATCGTAATGCAAATGAGATTGCTTTCAAAAGAGATGTGTTATAGGATGAATTTCCATTGATTTCAATGCTTTTCAAATAAACTTGCTGAGTTTGTGAAACACCGAATGAGAGAGATATATTTTGTTGAAGTGAGATACTATTAGTGTGAAGTGGTAATAACGAGAGGAGCAATAGAAGCTGATGAATTGTTAATTTAAACATTTAATTTTAACTTATTCTCTCACATGTTTATTGCAATATAGATATATAATTCTGTACCATAACTAAAAATTAAAATTTAATGTTAGTGATAATATAGTATAATTATAATTCATTAACGCATTACAATATCAAAAAAGCTGGTAAATTACCGCATGAATTTCTTGCCTATTAATAATAAAAATTAACGAAGAGGCTAAAAATATATATATTTTGGATGTAAGGATTACATTTTAAGAACAGTTTTTCTAAAAACATTTGTACATAGGAATTTATTTAAGTAAATTTTTCTCTAAATCTAAAACTCCCTTCAGTAAAGACTAAAACAAGAAAAAAAAGCTTTTCATAAAAAATCTTTTCTGCCTGATAGGTCCCGGCCTATAAATGAAAAATGTATAAACATTTCTTGATACCTCCACATATGAATTAAAAACTTTCATAAAATTTTTTGAAAAAAATATTTAAACCGAAGAAAGATACAGTAAAAGATAGAAAAAAATATGTTATTTCAATTTTAGGACGCGGGAGTTGAATTTTTTAAAAAAGTTTTTCGGATTATTCGTGTAAATATTTATTTGTGCAATACAGATTGTGATTTAAAAAAAAAATATATATATATATATAGTGATGTATCTGCGTGTAGTTATTTCGCTTTTAGGATGCGTTACAGACTCTTCACATTCAAGACGTATTTTTGCGTGTCCGGGTTTTTATTTTTTAATTAATTTTTAACTGTCAAGTTTTTGTTTAACAAACATATGTCCGGGCGATGATAAAAAAAATTGCTTTAATAAAGTTTTCTCTAAAATGCCTCAACATGTCTATCAATGACCAATATACAATGTATCGTTTCTGAGATATAAGGTCAATGGCAGTGCGACACACATACGTACAATGCTTTTTTGGTCTAGATGAAATGGTTGGATCCAAAAACGTCGACTTTTAAAAGAAACCTGAAACCCTATTTATGATATGATCACCATACTTACCTCTTTAATACAGCTATTCTAGCTAAATTTGTCGGGAACGTAACACTAATTTTATTTATTTCCTTATTATTAAGATAATTTTTTCAAGAATGAGTCATTTATCATAAAAATTTATTATAACTCAAAATTCTTTTGTTTCTTTTATTTTTATATTTTTTGGAGAGGGCTTGATGAAATAACCAGTAAGTTGTGATATGGAAAATAGCATATTTTAGCGAGTGAAAATTGCCATGCCTGATCGGGATTCGAACCGGGGACCTCCGGATGAAAGGTCGAGACGCTACCACTCCGCCAAGGAGATCGGTATTTTAAAGAAAATAATCGCTTCGTTGAATACTCATTGAAAAATGGAATGCCGTCTTTTTTTGTCTAGTCGATGGCAATATAATGGATGTGGTCATCAATAGGCAAGCTTTTTCCGCCAAAGTTACGTTTAAATTCAGGAAAAGATAGGTCCTCATTCAAATTGTTTAAGGATGGTTTAGTATCTCACATTGAACATTTTGCAATTTTTATGCTTTGTTTTGCGCAATGAAAGATTAGGCGTTATCGTAAAGCAGACTCCTCTCTCCCGTATAAGCCAAGAGGACGATTCTGTAAAAGCATCGTATCTTTCTGAGTTGATAATATCTTCCCGAGGAAGACAATCATCAGTCAGAATCCCATTCCGGATTTAAGAAAGTCTGATAAACTGTGGTCGTTCAGATTTTGATGTAGTGAGGTGTTATTTTCTGTCTCGCGATTTCTTAGGGCCGTCAGTTTGTATTCAAATATATAAATTACTGTAGTGTGTTCCAAATATTTATGCCACTTGCTGTGATGCAGATTGTGATTTAAAAAAAAAATATATGATATATCTGTGTAGTTATTTCGCTTTTAGTATGCGTTACAGGTTCTTCACTTTCAAGACGTTTTTCTGCGTGTCCGAATTTTTATTTTTTAATTAATTTTTAACTGTCCAGTTATGTTGAACAAACAAAAACGTGTTTTTTGCCAGAAAACACACAAAAAAAGAATCTTTTTATACAGAAAAAGAATGAATTACTATCGATCTCGAAATCGGTGGGATTGACATTAGTGATGAATAATGTGAAACTCCTGAAAAATAATGTCAGATGGTTTCGAGAGACTGGAACTAATATTTCCAGCGTCACAGATATGTAAGGCTCTTTACCGGTCAAGTTGGATTCTGAAACGTCGAGTAGAGTTTTTGGTATATACAAACGATTTCTATGTTATTAGCGCAATTTCAGGTTATTTTTTGTAGGAATAATGGTCACTTTACTAATCCACCGGGTTGGTCTAGTGGTGAACGCGTCATCCCAAATCAGCTGATTTGGAAATCAAGAGTTCTAGTGGTCAAGTCCTGGTATCCAAGTTCTTTGGTGGTTGGGTTTCAATTAACCACGCATCTCAGGAATGGTCGAACTGAGACTGTACAAGACTACACTCATACATATCATTCTCATTCATCCTCTGAAGTAATACCTGAACGGTAATTCCCGGAGGCTTAACAGGAAAAAGAAAAAAATATCTATCTTGTGTTAGTTCTTTTTGATAAATTTATTACGGTTGTAAATTACATATTTTTGGAGCTTTTTGAGTTCATGGCCAATAAGCATATTTTTATTATTAGTTATACATAAATATTTTTGGTTAATATCATTGCATTTTTTTCTCACAAATCGTGTATTTGCAATCAGTTTCGATAAACGAACCACAAGTAAATTGCATTACAAAAAACACGTAAAGAGGGGTTTCCAGCGAATACCCTTAATATAAAACGTATATAAATAAATAAACTACATATACAAAATAAAATCTATATAAACAAGCACACTTGTATTAAATGGGATCACAAAGACTCAAGAGATTACAATAGTTTAGTGAAAAAAAAACAAAACAGAATCCAGAACATTATTACAAAATACATAGAGATAAATGAAATAGTAGCAAATAATAGGAAAAAAAATTATAGAAAGAAATAGAAGGGCGCTAGGTTCCTGAGTAAGGCTTAGTAAAGATGTTTATTACATTTGTGATACTCGACCAGTTTCCCAAGTCTAGCACGTCTTGGAGTTTCAGCATACAAATACGAGGGTAAGTAAATTATTATCCGCAATTTAGTTATATTTTTGTTAATGTTGGTAGTACTATCGTGTTGCGTAAATGACGCATGCGTGGTTTAATTGTTATGTCTGTGCAGGTTTGATGCTGCAAAGAAGAGCAACGTTCAGTGATCCGTTTTTTGTGGCCGGAAGGTGTACCAGGGGCCGAAATTCATCGAAGACTTTCGGTACAGTACGGGAACAGTGTGTTGCCGTAACGGAGTGTCTACGAATGGATTGATAAATTCAAAAACGGTGGCACAAGTGTTACGCACGACGAAGGGGCCGGACGACCGCTTACCGCCACAAATGAGGAAAACATTGAGCGTGCACGTGACATGGTTTTCTTAGACAAACGAGTAACTGTTAATGAAGTGGCACACGCCTGCAAATTAGTCACGATTCTGCCTACAAAATCATCCACAACAGACTTGGGTTTCATAAAGTCTGTGCAAGATGGGTCCCAAAACAACTCACAGAGTTTCATAAACAAATGCGCTTGGACATCTACAAAAAACGTTTGGATCACTATGGTAACGAACGGGACATCTTCTTAAACAGAATCATCACTGATGACGAAATATGGATCCATGATTACGAGTCGGAGAGTAAACGGCAGAGTATGGAATGGAAAGATCCAAATTCGCCCTGCAAAAAAACGTTCAAGACCCAACCATCCGCAGGAAAACTGATGCTTACAATTTTTGTGACTCACAAGCCCCAGTACTGAAACATTATGAGGAAAGGGGCACGACAATAAACACTGCGCGTTACATTGAGATGCTTACTGCCAAGCTGAAGCCTGCAATTCGAAGCAAACGCCGAGGACTGCTGTCGAAAGGTGTGTTGTTGCACGAAATTCCCGTCCACATGCTGTTGTCCACACTGCTGAAACGCTCCAGAAACTCAACTTTGAAGTATTGGCTCATCCTCCATATAGTTTTGATTTTTGGTCCACTCAAAGAGGCATTAAGGGGCCGTCGATTTACCTCGTACGAAACAGTGAAAGAAGCAGTGCATTCCTGGCTCGCAGCTCAACCGAAAACCTTCTTTTATGAGTGCATCAGGAAGGTTGTGCAACGATGGACCAAGTGCGTTGAAATGACTATGTTGAAAAATGATGTACATGTAACTTTCCTATTTGTATTGCAATAAAATGTATAACTACATTGCGGATAATAATTGACTTACCCTCGTACCTTTCTTATGAGGTTATTTACAAAGGATGATTCTGTTGTGTTTATTGACTGAAATGCTTACATGAGTTAATAGCATTTTGTAGATAAGTATCCGTCCTCTCTGTCCGATGTAGCATTTAGCATACTGCGTTTTAATTTCTATTTTATTAGGTTGTTGTGTTTGTTAGCATTTGTTTTGATTGTTTATCATGATTAATTTAAAACAAAAACTATAAACAAAATCATCATCGTACAAAATTACCGATTGAAGAAAAGAATTACATACAACAACATCTAGTAGTAGTTTTCAAAATTTTATCTTTAGAGAAATAAGTCATAAGTATCACTAATAGAAAAAAAAATTGAATGATGTACGAATATTCTGTTAGTATTTCATGGACTAGGTGATCTATTACATGTAAATTGCACTAATACTGTATATACATTTATATAAGTTAGCTTATGACAATTTATATATTATCAAATAATTAATAAATGAAAATTTTAATTAACAGAAATTAAAATTAACTTCTTAAGTTGAAAAACAATAGAAACAATGATATTCATGAAACTGCTCTCTTATTGATTATTTGGTATGATATTCGACATGGAGAATAAAAGAAGGATAGAAAGAGACAGAGTGAATGAGAATGATGTATAAGAGAAAAGGCAGTTCTCTCGCAATATTCTGAATAGGGTTGCAATTCACGATATTGGTCGGACAAAAGGAAGCTTCAAGCCTTAGATTCAACAAAACCAAGTTGGGATGTCTGCAAGTTCCGATTTAATCACATAGTGGAACACTCAGTGACTATTTTCAACGTTATATTCTCTCTACATAACTGTTACGTTACTGAACCTATAAGGAGCAAAACTCAGTATATTGCAATACAGCAATAATTTCAAAACTATTGCAATATTACTTTGATCGTACAACTGTGAACAATAATTTTTTTTTTTTAATACAAGCTATCCGATTTTAGTCTTTTCCCTACATATTTACATAACCCTACCTCATCATAAATACATAACGTGTACCTACATACAAGTAAATAAAGAAATCTCTGAACCGTTAAATAAAAAATAACAGACGTAAAAAAAAGACGAAAATAAAAAATTAAAGTGTAACGTCATTTCAATACACGGTTCCCTAGGTAATTAGTATTGTTTTTAGTTATAATACCGACTAATTTTTAAAGTGCTTTTAATTAGTATAAAAGTTAGCGATTTATGAATTGTATACGTTGATTTAATAAATTTAAACAAAAATATTATCTTGATACAATCAAATAAAATAATTAATTTTATCTGAATAATTATTAGAAAATAAAAATTATCCCTTTATTTGTTTCATGTACAAAGGTAATCGTAGATTTTATGTTTCGGTAACGGGTTCAGAAAATTCAAGAAAGAAGAGAGAGAGATCATAAAGACAGAATAATATAGAAGGAAAAAAAGGAATCATTTCTAGAAAAGGATTTGTAAAAAAGCTTAGGAAGAGCGGACAATGAAAATTATTACGCTTGAACAATCTAAAAGACGAATCGGGTACTGGTTTTGTAGGCCACGAGGTATAAATTATGCCGAGGACCAGCGAAATGACATACGGCGATTGCTGCTCCTTCGCAATTGAGAATGTTTTGTTATACAAATTGGAAGACACCCAACACCATTACCTTATTTCAAGAAGATGATGAAAAGCGAAGAGGCTTTCACTTTCCCCTGTGTTGTTCTTTTCAGGACCACAGATCGTTTGACGTTACGGCCTGTAAATTACTTACAGCCGGAAAAAAACAGAAAGGCAGGCTAAAGAAGAAAGACCTAAATCTCAGAATTCGAACCCGATGCAAGATCATCAAGAAGATGGACGAGAGTGAAGAAGAGTCTACGAAACCTTAATTCACTAATCATTCAATTCTTCTCTCTACCTTATAATTTAGACTCATCCTTAGCACATGTGACTTCCTCCGGCAAAGAGAGCGTGTTGCATCCTCCACCACTAGGGTCCCATCAGGCGCATTCCTGCCAGACTGAAAGCACCAACAAGCCTTTAATGGACGAACTGAAGGGGAATCGTGCCGGGAGAAAGATACAAATACATTGCTAGTTTCCCAAGATCAGCCCAAGTAACCATTTTCAAATAGATCTGTAACGATCAGAACGAAATCCACAATTTCGTTCATGAACAAAACTAATATAAAGAGTGTCCTACGAAGAAACTTTCAGGACATGTTCTACTGGTGAAAATAATGAAAAACGTTCATATAAACATAGGTCTGGAAACGGTTTGTTTTCGAGTTACAGCTAGCGAAAGATTACGCCCAGATTTCAGCTCTTTTAATAAAAAGAAGCCCTACTGTAATTTTTCGGACCCAAATTAACGAGAAAAGTTGGTAGTTTCTTATGTAATTTGAGCGGAAAAATAGGATAAAACCGGTCCCAGAACTACAACTCCAGTAGCTTTTAAGATATCCGACGTAAAACACAAAGTATGATTTTCAGACCTATGTTTATAGGTCTGAAAATCTTTTTAAATAAAATCTTTTTTAAATATTTTCATTAGTAGAACATATCCTGAAAGTTTCTCCGTTTCTTCACGGGACCTGTATAACCGAAAAAAAAAAATAAATACTGGCCCGATAATAAGAAAGATCCAGCAGCAACGGACTGTTGTCCAGGTTCTGCAACTAATAAGGGGATATATATCTCCAGCTACCCTTCTGTTTTGTTCCGATCCGGAGTGACAGATTTTCAAGTTAGAGTTCGGTGCAGTATTCGATAAAAGCGATCACAGTAAGTGTTGGGTAACAAACGAGTGAACACTGCGTCACACACACACACACACACACACACACACACACACACACACACACACACACACACACACACACACACACACACACACACACACACACACACACACACACACACACACACACACACACACACACACACACACACACACACACACACACACACACACACACACACACACACACACACACACACACACACATGTATATAAGGAAACCCCCAATTTAAATGAGTGGTATTTCTGTACTCCTCATACCTCGAAACGTAATGAAAATTCATTTTCGCTCCCCAATCCAAACCATGCGACCGAAAGTACTTTTCTTAGAAAAGTCGGTAAAAACGAATTTTCCCGAAATATTTATAATTAAACAATGGTAACCTCTTCATTATTTAAAAAAATAACAAAACCGAAAGATAAAAATACGCAGATAACAAAAGATCAGATTCGTCACCATATTATCATAATTTAAATTCAATAAAAATTTATTTTCACAATTTCATCCTTTTGTAAAACGGATTACGTACGACATATCGTTATACAAAAAAAAGATAACTTCCATGACAAAGTAAATTAAAAATTAGGCAACGTGTAATTACATTGACTCAAATGTATGCACAAAGAAAAATTAATTTTTCATTATCTCAAAATATTAAATATTTTCCAAAATGCTGAATTTGTAAAAATTAAACTTAGTTTCGTGTTTAAAATCTTAATTAAATATTTATTTATAACTCCTAAATTTAAATACGTAATTATATGATGAAAAAAAATACGTAAATTGAAGTAACTGGAAATTAATAAAAAATAAAATTATTTAAATAAAAAATAATTTTTTCTCCTTTAACTTTATTTTTTAATCATGTTAATAAATTTCTATAATTTTAATTTATTTTTATGGAAAAAATAGTTCCTTCTAAAATGGTACAAATTTTGTTTCATCTGTAATTTGTTTTACTGAACTTTCATATAAATAAATTATGATTCTTATTTTAATTATTATTTTTTTACAGTTGGTTAAAAAAAAATTAAATTAGCGAAAGAAAAAAAAAACAGTAAGAAACTGTGATATTCAACAGAATCTGTTATATACAGAAACATTAAAGCAAATCGCTTTTCTCTACTTTCAATTCAAACCAATAATTATATTTATTTCGGGATATATCGTGAATTAAAATGAAATTCTAAGTCTTCCATTCAATGGAATTGAAAATAACGAATGAAGATTTAGTACAGCTGCTACAGTTGAAATCCTGTTGCTACTTGCATCATGAAATCCTCTTTCAAGACTATTTGAACAGAAATAATATATTATGTATTTATTGACCGAGTCCAACATTTTAGTTGATAGGAATGTGTTAGTACCGTAGAGAAAGATTTCGTTTGTATTTGTTTTAGAAGAGCTGTCTTTAACCGACTGAAATGAACTGCAATATGTATATAGTGTTAATTTGTTTAATTGTATAATTGTTATAATACGGCAATACTAGAACTGAGAGTACGACAGCTTGTATGCTTCATCTACCTTCTTCATATCGCAATTCATCAAAGCTTAAACACAGACAGTTTAATTATTTATTTAAATTTATTATTTACTTATTATTTTTTTAATTATTTAAATGTCCTTGTTGTAGTTGTTCTTTAATCGCTAAAAACATTTAATAACTATTAACTTACTAGACCTGGTAATGTCAATCTTGTTAAATTAGAATAGAGTCTACTCTCGTAAAATACAGCAACCTATGAGGAAAAAATAAAGGAATCGAGCACTATAATCTAATCAAACAATGTAATAACTTGAAATACATTTCTACAGATTTTGAAAAAAAAGCAGAAGATATAAAAAAATAAAAACTAAATCAAAACAATTAAAAGACTGCTAATAAGGTAACTTTAATATCACGTGAAAATATCATAAATACTCTAACAAATTTTAATAAGCTTAAATAAAAATTAAATAATACAGGATTTTTTTCTATTTTTCTTAACTAATTTAACGATTATTTTTCCATTAATATTATCATAGCTCGTAGCTATGTTCATAGCTAATCTCATAGCTTAATTACATTAAAAACTTTAAATTAAATTATAAATATAGTACTTACGGTCATTATATATATATATATATATATATATATATATATATATATATATATAACTTAAAAATAGGTCAGTGATTAAATTTGCCAAAAAAAGAAGAAAATTATAAAATAAATTCCACTCTCAAAAACAATTTTACTTGTTGGTCAGTCGGTATATACGGTCAGGTTTATGAAAGGGTGAACAGCCTATAAAGGGTATAATATAATGCCTTGTAATAAATCATTGGAATAAGAGCACAGACACGCCTGTCTGTGACATAAGTCCACCAAGGTTCCAGTTTTAACCCCATTTTCTCATCCACTGAATACCATCCATCCATATATATCCATAATATATACAACATAACCACTACCAAAGATTAAATTTTCAAATATATTATAAATTAATATGACTGTTAGTGATATAAGTGGAATACAACCAACCAATCAATATTAATTTAAATTTAATTTCATTCAAGATTTTAAATACTATTTATAACAAATTATGTAAGAAATAAAAAAAACAATTTACGCTCAAAAACCGTTCATTATATTTTTATGAAAGTTTAGTTATAAAAATATTAACAATTATCCTCTCCCTTAAATTTTCTTAATGGAAGGGGATGTCTCTTTGATTAGTTTAAAAGTTCATTTTATAAATACATTTCTCGAGATAAATTTCTGTCTAACCAACCTACATAAGAGAGGTGCATCAGTTATTTTTGGCAAAACTGAATTTCAGTGATTTGATTTTTAATCATAATTTCTGCTTTCTATTGGGATTGCCTAACAAGAATACCTAACATAAACGATAACAATTTTTTGTATAATTTTTTTTACTACATATTTTCTTATACATTACTTTTTTACTTATACTAATGATGATTGTTTAACAATCGAAATAGCCATCTACTAATAGGTCTTATTAAAAATTTTTTTTATCATAATCTTGTTTTCTTACTTATTCAATATCGGTTTGGCATATCATTTTATTTTATAAATTATGTGTAAGTACGTAAGAAAAACTTTAATGTAATTAATGAATACATATAATAAAAAAGGAAGACAAACAAAATGAACAGAAGACATATATATATATTTATATTTTTTTTATTAATTCAATATAAAAGAAATATAGAAGGAAAAATAACAAATAAATTTTTTATTCTGGTCGGTATATATTAATGCATTATATAAATCACGTAACGAATAGTCAGGTATGCTATTTCGAGAATAAAAAAACTGCTCCCAAAGTTTACCTGGAAGGATTAAGGGAAACCGTGGTAAAACCTTGATCAGAGCAGCATCACGTAATAAATAGTTATATAAGGTAAAATATTGGTGTAGTTAAAGCTAATATTAATAATTAAAAATATAAACAGATGAAATACTATTAAAGCAAATATAACAAGATATTAAATACATAAAACAACTGTAAAATAAAATAACAATATTAATTACATATTAGGAAAATGGGATTAATGGAAATTATTTAAGGACATATTTACGTACTTTATCGGAAATGCAGAAAATTCACCTGTTTTAAAAAAAATTAGTAATGTCATAAGATCATGGTAAAATCAGTTGACTTTCGAAGTCGAGAGTTCTATGGTTCGAGTCCTTGTAAAACCAGTTGCTTTTATACGGCGTGTTCTTTGGTGGCTGGATTTCAATTAACCACAAGTCTAAGGAGTGGTCAACCTGGGTTTGTTTCTTACATGTTTACCAGTACATTTACACTTACATTGCGCTACGACAGGCCTGGCAAGCCGGTAGTGTTGATTGCAGTCGGTAACAGTAATGACATAAAATGAAGTTTAAAACAAATTAATAATAAAAAAAGGAATAAAATACAAATGACTTAAAGAAGCATCCGCGAAATAATCCTTTTGAAAAGGATTGCTTTGTCACATTAGACCATAAAAATAACGAAATTAGCAACTAATAAAATTCAAATCAAAAAAGAGACCGAGTACTGAAATACGATTAAAAAGTTTGATGTAGGCACCACACGACTTCCTTGTACGCCTATTAAATTACATATACACATCTTTTTAAAGGGAAAAGTACATAAAATTTTATTTCATTAATAACTTTTGATATTTTTTCTTATTTTTGTTATTATTGGATTATTATTCATCGTAAAAAATTCTTACAATGAGAGGTTAATGATTATTAATAAATCAATATATTTAAATTAAAAAAGGAGAGTTAAAAAAAAAAAGAGATGAAGTCTGATTCGAGCCGATGTACCTTCCCCTAAGATCCATATATCTCATAATTAAAATTTATTTGGTTATAACTCTGGAGCCAATGAAAATAAGTACTAACGATATATCGTTGAAAAGCTCTCACCGAGGGCTTATTACTGCAGTTAAGAGAAAGTCAAAAATCCAAATTTTTGTTTGGATTTTGGGCTTTTTTAGACACTTTTGGTTCAGTCGATTGCAATCAAAGTGTAAATCCAAAATTTCAACATCCTACAGCTAACCGGTTGTATACCATCCTGTCAATCTGGATGAAATATAAATTTTTTTACGATATTAAAATGACATCTTCCTTCTATTTTCAGTTAGTACGTTAAACATCATTACTTGCAAAGAAAACGGGTCTCATTGGTAATTATTTTACCGTAGGTGTTTTACCTTTGCCCCAACCATATGAAAGACTAGGATAGATAATATAAGATTAATATTTAATTTATTACATATATTATGAAGCAATGCCGTCATATGCACAACTTTAAGTCAGTAAGAGGGAAAATCAATTAGTCTTCGTGGAGAGTTTGCTGTTACATACAAGTTATTGGATCTACCTCATTCCAATACGGTAGCAGTGACGTATATCATGTTTGAAACTGTTGATGGACGAATACAGTAAACATTGTTCTTCGAACACATGAACTCAAAGTTCTCTAACTCTGAGAAGTTGAAATAGTGCAATGTATCAAATTATAGTGGAATATGTTTGTATTAATGTTTTACTACAGCTATCTTTGTATATTAATAACATAAAACATTGCTGAATATGCTGTTAAATAAAAGCTGATCAATTTTGAACAAAATTTTAATCAGTACTTGTATGCATTTGTATGATTCGCCCGTCTCCATCATATCACAATTTTACTGAAGTTGCATTCCAGTAACAAATACCATAGCATATAATTGATAACGTAAAAGTTTTTTTGAATTTTATTTATTTTCCTTTTAATTCAATGTATGTAGAGACCACTGATGCATTACTAGTTGGGGAAGGAATAGTTTAGCATGGAGAACGAGCACTTTTTTATCACTGGCTATCGCATTCTGAGGCATGACTTCCAGCTATATATAGAACACTTGTCTTCTACAACAGTTTCTATTTTAGAGTAAAGTTAGTTTTTATTTGAATATGAGGCCGTTTTCATACTACGGAAAGGTTCTTCAGTCCCTGAAGAATTTAAAAACCGAATTATATATTTTTTAAAAACCTCTCGTGATTTAAATACCAAAATTCAAACTTTTGCTATTCTTTAAACATAACACTAATTCGATTACTCGGGCTATTCTTCAGAGTACCTCATGTTTCTAAAAACATTAAAAAAACGCCTTCACTAGTTAAAACTTATTTTAACTAGTTTCCTCCCGAAATTCATATCAAAAGATAATTAGCGAATCGAAAAAAAAACTGATTTTGATCTTTCCTTATTAATTTAATGAGTATGCTTGCATTTTTTACACATCCGATGGATGGGACAGTATGCATTTTTATTGTAACTCAACAACAGAATAGTGGTGCGATATCAAGGACCCATAATGTAGTTCAGCCGGAACCTCAAATTGTATACAACGCACACGGTAAGCCAAATAAAATATTGTTCTCGCTAGAGGAAGATAGAACGCTTATTTGCAATTGTTATTTAAAAATCCTCAATAAAAGAAATAAAGTTATTTAAAAGGTAGAATATTATCCAAAATAACGAAAAAATGTTTGAAATTAAAAAGTATAAAAATTCTTAAAATTTTCTACATAAATTATATTTATTGTGAATCTGCTTAATCCGTTAACATATAATTTCTAAAATATGTTCCAATTGCATTAATAAAACTCCATTAAGAGAGGGTTTTTTTCTTCTCCCCCGGGCCGGATCCTGCAGTAAAGTATTACACAGTCCAGTGTCCTTTACTCTAACGGGCCTCCACGTCTAGGCCCGTCGGTCGGATCTTACTTTGCGCCCGCCTCAAACCTCCAGATTAGGATCCACCAGGCCCGGCTATGCCGTCCCTGGGTCCCCATTCCGGGAGCCGGGACTCGGTCTTTATGCCAACGCCTCTAACGGGAACACCCTGAGTGAGGCATCCCCGCCGGGACTCGGTCTTCTTCGTTCGAGGGTGCGAGAGTCCCGGTACCTCATCGCTACCGCCCACTCGTGCAAGCACTTGCAAACGGCAACTCCGCAGAGGGCTGTCCCTCATCACCAATCCTTCCCCTGAAGAACCCTCGCCACGAACCCTGCGACTGTATCAAAACTCTTGGAGCTCAGAAACATGGTGGCGATGATGTTCTCCAAGTTGAACGGTCCGGTAATCGCCAAGCAAGCTAGGCGATCAAAAAAAAAAAAAAAACTAAGAGGTTTGGAAGCTAAGAAACAAACGAAATTGAAGATATTGTTCGAACCAGATTATGATATTATGATTTTTGATTTATAAAAAAATAATAAAATAAAAGGGATTTTTTCATATCTACAATAATATTAATTTTGTAACAACAATACACACTTAACATTGAAATTTTCGAAGACCTAATTTAATAATTGTAATTCATTTTGAATTATCTTAGCTTTAAAATGCTGTTTATTTACGAAAAACCAAATAGTCCATTTGATTTCATTAATTGGATGGAGTTACACTCTCCATTTAATTAGTACAGATTAATGGTATTTTACTCCCATACGACATTAGCGAGATTTTTAAAGACTAATTTCATCAAGTTTTAATCAAATGAAAATTTAAAGATAATTTAACATAAAATAACAATAAAAATCTGGCAATAAAGTTGAAATCTTGCCAGTGGTTATTTATTCTTATATAGTGGAAAAATAATGTTACATGAAAAAAGTTATTTAAGATTTATTTTTTCTTGGGTGGGAGTAATTTATGGTAAAGTTTTATTGTAAAATGATTATTATATGTTTAAATAAACCAAAGAAAGATCTAAAAATTAAAAAAGTATTAAACAAATAAAAAAATTAAAAAAAGTATTTTTTTCACTTCCCTCTCAAAATCACTTTCTGAGAATTTTTTTTGATTTGTTTACGATTACTATGTTAAATGGAAGAAACTAAAATAAATTCCACTAAAAATATACAACCAATAAAAATTTACCTAAAATTTATTTTCTCCTTTTACGTAAACTTTTAATACTATTAACATTTTAAATAAAACCCAAAAATATTTTGAGAAATTCAAGAATTTTTAAACTTTGATCGGCTCCCCCAGTCAAAATATTTAATATATTTTTTTTTAAATCTTACGATTTTAAAGAAATATTGAAATAAAATATGTACTGCATGTACTAACATGAAGTGGGGTTATGTTTGCAAAATGTTGAGATTATTAACCTCAAAAATCCCTCTCACTCCCTGGAGATATTAACCTCAAGTTTTATTAACAAACTGTCCCATATGTTCATTAACATTAAAAACTTCTACAAATCTTTATATTTTATTTAACAGAAGTGATTTTCAACCTTTTTAGATCCACAACCCCCAAAAAGTAAAAATAAAATTATATCATGAATATTTCGCAATGTTCCAACTACAACCCTATGAAACCTACAAAACTATTTAACTACGCTGCGTTGACAGCGACGCGTATGAACATGCGTGTATGAAGTAAACAAACATAAGCAATTTTCAGGTTCCAACTTGATGTGTATGTATAATTTGGTATGCTTTCATAATAATCGCAGTGACAGCGTCATGTTCGAACATGCATATGATACGTTTGAGTACATCTTACTCTTAGTACTATAAAAGAGGCGTAAGGGATTGTAGAACGTCGCGTCGGTTTAGTTTCGAATGCAAAGCGTACGTCTGAAGCTTTAATTTAAGTTTTTAAACGCGTAGTTTCATTGAAAATAATAATAATTGGAGTTTCGGTTATTTAGTGTGTGGTCAACCGGTGTAACTCTTTTTTCCAATTATATTCTTATGCAAAGTGAATAAATTTGTGAAAAACGAAGTGAGCCATCTACATCCAGTAAATCGATTGGTAAAAAGGCAAGACCTTTATATTATATACAGTGACTAGTTATATACAGACCTTTATATTACATTTATATTATATTATTATTATACAGTGACACTTATTTAAATTTATGACTGTATCTCATTGGATTAAAAGCTACAGTGCGTTGTTTGCTTTCAAGTCCTCTCCGATGAAAGCATGAAGCCATCCATCAGAATTAATTCAAAACTTGGAAACTATACATCGGATCATAAAAGCAAAGCCTTGGAATTTTTCGAAAGAATATTACATACTTTGAGAAATCTCAAAGCTTCTACTTGTAAATCAAGCCATACTGATAAAAGTACACTTCTTATCTCGTAGCATTAAGAGTAGCTAAGATGTCCAAACCCCATACAATCGCAGAAAATCTCATATTGCCTGCTGTAACTGATACGGTCAGTGACTTAATAGACGTGGAAGCAAAAAAATTGAAACAAAATTCCGTTTTTTAACGACATAGTATCAAGGCGAATCGGTAACATGGCTGCCGATGTTTGCGATCAGATAATTCAGCTAGTGAGTTCAAGTAATTTTTTTAGTATCCAATTTGATGAATCAACAGGTGAGGCAAACGTTTTCAGTTCTTATGTTTTGTGAGATATGAATAAGATACGCACAAACCAATCAAAGAAAATATGTTGCTTTGCAAACCAATATCTGGTCATGCAACAAGATAATGTCTTTTTGTTGTTTTTTTATGAAGCTTCTAAAAACTATTACAAAGATTGGACAAAATGTATTGCAGTATGTAGTGATTGTACAAAGGCGATAACAACAAGACGTATGAATGTAAGTAAAATTTTTATAATAAATTAATTATTTTTTTCTCATAAAATGATTTCATTATTGTTTACGTGTAAAGTTGCAGGCAAATTTAGCGATCTCCAGGTTGTGAAAGGCTACTTTACATGTAATTTCTTCTTTTGAAAGATTGAATTTAAAGCATCTTTTTACAACACAAAAGAATAATTAATCTGTTACTTTTCATAAATTTTGCAATCTATTTTTGTGTCTGTAACAGATATAAAACATCTCGAATACAAAAGATACCAGCTAGAATTGTTTTCTTTAATAATAATGACGTTCACAATTCAAGACAAGTCAGCAGTGTGTAGAGTGAACATATTCCTTAAAACACTGAGTATCAACTCAATTTAAATTCATAGTAACAGGATATTTGTATCAGTAAAAATGGTATTAGGAAATCACTTCATTGACACTTTCCTCAGAAATCTCGGAATGGGATGCTTTCTATTCATAAAAACGGGTGTGTATCGAGACTGACTTATGACTGATACAATCATGTACGACCAATACAGCTAAGGAAATTAAATTACACACAATAACAAAAAGCTTCTGTCAGCCGGCAACGTTTTTCAAATAATCTCTAATCCTTAGTTTATTTTTCGATTTGTTAGTTTTAGTAACATTTTTCATCTTTATCATCTCTTTCTAGTACTTGATTATTCTTTATTTCAAACAATGAAGCTTATTTTTCTCAATATTTCCCCGGGTTCATTCCTTAAATATGCTTTAAATTTTCATTCCATCTTCCTTTCTTAAACTCTATGTCTTATCCCGTTCAGTGAGTAAACTTTTCCAAAGTACTACTGGGGATAGTTTTTTCTGTTGAAAACTTTTTTTCATTGTTACAATTTAACTTTTACATTATAGATTTTAAATACTTCTTTTATTAGTAAAATAATAACAAACAATTCAATTTATATACTCTACTTAAGTATTTGGATAATTTAATTATAATTAAAGAAAGTGTAGACAAATTAAAAATAAAATCTGAATAACATTATAAAGTATATAAGAGAAATAAATAAGTATATTGTAAAGGATTTGTAAAAGGAAAAAATGTAAAACACAAAAAAGAAAGTAAATAGATGGGTGGCTATTTTCAACCAATCGGAAGATTAAAAACAGAAGAAAAAGATCCTTTTAGCTTAGCAATAAGCTAGGCACACTAAAAACGAACTCATGTTTTAAAGTAATTTACAACCCTTTTTTCCTCTGAAGGAATGTGAATTAGGACGATACGATACCTCTTGAGTTGTACTAACACAGTAGTAACTTATTTAAATTTGATTAATTTAAGAAAGATAACTGAGTTTCATGGATAATAAATAAAATTTCAAGAGAAGAAAGAAACCTTTTAATTTATTTAATTTTTGTATTATTTTTTACAAGGACAATTTCTAATGAATTTTATTATCATTAAGTAGTCCTGTTAAGGCAATAAATAATCAAATTTAAGAATAGATACTCAAAGAAGCCGTTAGTACGTCACTTCAAAAAATATTAACACAATTACAACTACTTAATTTTTAAAGAATTTATATCAAATTAATTTTAAAGGAATTGATTACCTTGAAAAATCGCGGTGTATAAAATTTCGTCAGGTTTATTTTTTTAAAAAAACAGGAATGATATTTGTAAGGTTCAACATTTTTTTTGCAGGTGATTGTGCGAAGAATGTCACAAAATTATTGTATTCCTTGAAATGAGAGTATTGTATAATATTAATGTATTAATATTAATAAATGTTTAATATTACACATACTTTTATATTTCATACACTTTTATGATTATACGAAACATATATTTTTTATTCAATTATATTAAAATCTTTAAGTAATTTTAATATTTTCGTGTATAAAATTATATGTCTTCAGTAAATAACATCACTCGGTTTTTAAGAAAACTTAAGCAAATCAACCCGTTATGTCGATTTTTATCAACTGCTCTCCTCGAATCAACATAACCATAACTGTTGTAAGTAATCTGGTATGAGTCAGAATGCCAATCCAAAAACGATAGTCATTCAATAATAATAAACATCATATATCATGCTTACTGGAGAAAAAATGAGAACTAAAGTTAGTTAGCGTTATTTTCTTCTTATATACGCCGAATATATTGCTACATATCAGTTTCATTATTAACGATACTGATATTAATGGGTTTTTATTAAAAGTGTTCATCACAAAAACCGGTGGTACAATGAATATTACTCAAAGAAAAGCCTACTCTGATTTTTCTTTAAAAAACGAAACTAAGTCTTTGATTTAGTACTATATATACGATTGACGTAATGAGAACTGTAGGAATTATGTTTTAGCAGTATACATTGATAAGAAATGAAAGAATATTTAAAGTGCGCAGGCCAATGTAAATGCATTTATAAAATCGTTACTTAACAGGATATTGAGCTATGCCGTATAGAAAAAAAAATTGAAGTAATTTTCCATCATCTTTCTCATGTTACTGTCAATTTTTTTTTAAATTATTGAAATAAAATTCTATTTAAAATTCTAATCTATTCAATTTAACTTAAAAAAAAAAAAAAATGCTGTTAACAGAGTTTGTTTTTTATTTTGTTAAATAAACTTTTATAATTATGTTTAATTTCACGAAGCCACTGATATATTTATAAATTCACAAAAATTCTAGTTATTCTTGTGAGAAATGTTTTCAACGATAATACTTCCTAAATTGCTTTGAAACCAGAAGTGTATGGAGATTTATTAAACTAGTATTGCTTGATTTCAAAAATATTTTATGATCTGAGCTCGTTAGTTTCTTGCAATACCCAATTCTTCTACACACTCAACTCAATGTACAATTTAGTTATTGTTGGACTGTACACGATAATAACATGGTGATAAGTTTTTCATATGAATTTTTAAAATTAAATATTTATATAATAATCAAAAATTATATCAGAGTAATTAAAAAATAAATAAATAAAATGGTAGATGAAGATTTGTGCAAGAAGATATCTAAAAAAAGACAATGATCTGCAAGTAAAAAAAACACTGAAAATACCGTCAATACATTTAACTTGTATAGACTTGTTCATTCAACTTAACAACTATCACACGAATGAAAGGAACGGTGTAAATCAACAACCCACAAAAATGTTGACAGAACTACTAAAAAAAAGTAGGTAAAAGAAAAAAGGGAACTAGAAGAAAAAGAAGGATAAAAAGAGGGAAGTAAATTGAAGTTTTTCCACTTCAAACTACACTGACACGCATGCACGATTTCAACTTCTTTGCAGTCAGTGGATCTCAAGAGGTAAATCTATAAACGTAAGGAGAAAATAAAACATTTAAGAAAGGGAAGTAAAGAAAAAAAAGATTGAATGTACACTCGAATAAATTTAAATATCTTATCATTTAATTCCATTTTATTATATTTCGCTAAAATTTTTAGACCATTCAGCCAAAATATACGCCTGTAAAAAAAAGTGGGTGTATATATAATTTTTTTTTGTATACGGATAAAGCTCTATCAAAAGACAAAGTCTAGCTGAAATAATCATATGATATGAAAAGAAATATTAAATTTTAATTTTTTTATTTCTTATTAAATTTCGTACAGTCAGTAAAACACTACAACACGAGAGCTAATTAAAATTTCATTTATAGTTTTAAAAGCGATAATTAATTAATTTAAATAGCTTTTAATTTTTGTAATTAATTAAAATATTGTCTTTCTAAAAAACTTTTAGAAAGACAATAAAGACAATTTCAGTTCCACACCGACAGAAATAATTATTCATGGTTAATCTCTTTTTCTTTAGATTTGGTTAAACAAAATATATTAAAATGAAAAATGTTAAATTTTTTAGACTAAAACAAGATGCTTATAAGAAGTATTAAAGCGAGTATTAGCATGACCGTTTTGAGTGCATAAATGTTCGTCCTACGAAATACGAAGGCTGATTTTTATAACTCGTCCATCGGAAAAAAACTATAGTGTATTGTTCATTTTTAAAGTTTATGTTTAATCTAATTCACCTAAAAAAATTATTTTGAAATCTTACAAAATAAATTAATATTTTAATTTTCATGAATAAAAGAAAAAAACAGGGTACTTGACTTTCAGTTCATTTTCCCTAATAGGTTTTGTAATCGTGTAGCAATAGAAATATTCAAAATAAAAAGAATTCAAGAATAATGTACTGGAATATGTAAAACAAAAAATTTAAGAAAATACGAATAAATATGAATTTCTAGAAAAGGGATTCAGGAATTAATAAAACTCGTTAATTCTGTTCGTGAAGCTTTAGTAAGGTAATTTAAAAATAAAATAATTAATAAAAAAAAAAAGTTAAAGAAGATAAGGAATAATGGTAAAGGAAAACATCAAAATTGACGATGTAAAAGATAGAAGTGTTTATACTGATGTGATAAAAGGAATAAAGGACCTGATACTGAAAACATCAAATCCGAATTTAAAATTGTAAGGAAGAAAGAAATCACACGCACGTAGAATGAATATTGGGAAGGAAGGAAATAGAAATAATATCAGATGAAGAAATCGTAATTGCAAGCTTATGAGTGGTCCTATAAGAAAAACATGTTAGCGTATATGAAAAAGATATTCCATCAAATAGCGAAAAACGGAAAAAATGAAGAATACATTTTTGATATGCTTGACAAAAACGTTCACTTAATTTCGAATGGTTTTCGCTCAACTATGAGATACATTATTATCGATAATAACGAAACATTAAAATTTTGGTGCGATTTCATATTTCATGTTAAAGCAGAGGAGATTATTTGTGGTCATGCACAATAAATTTATTTTTCTTGTAGTTTTTCTTTAGGTCTACGGAATAACAACGCATATTTAATTAAAAGGAAGTGTGGGACATAGTATGCAACTGTCCGTAAGATATCAATTTGCTGTTTTATTTCACTTTTTTTAAGTAGCATTAATTGGGATCATATTGGTGCCCTTTCTGGATTAATTATTTTTCTTCCTGTTTTATGACATTGACTTATAGTTATATTTTTGGTTATGAGCCGAGGAGTTATCCTCGGCTCATAACCCCTACTAATTTTTATTTTACCAATTTATATCTGAAAAGTTGCCGACTTCCGTGGTAGGGTGGTAGAATTTTTCTTCCGGAGGTTCCGGGTTTGAATCCCGATAGAGCCCAACATTTTTTACCTGACTCAAATTTCCATACCGCTTTCTCTTATCTTACCTGGCTTTAAGAAGGGCACCCAGTCATAAATATTTTCTTAAATCCCATTTGCCTAACACAAAAAAGGGGTAAAAATTCAACAAAATTTTATATTTGAAAAATTATTATAAATTTAACGACTGTTTGTAACTATTATGAGTCAATTAATCTCTTAATTGAAATCTAAAAAAATTTAAAAAAAAGTGAATTCTGATACGTTTGTTATAATTAAAAATAACGTAAACATTTAATACCAATAATTAAACCTAGCTTAAATTAAACAATACAATTTATTGCTTTAATTAAAAGACTAGTCATTTACTAAGTGTTCAAGTATTACAAGTAATAAAGTCGAGTTATTTATTTATCACTTTACCA
Source organism: Lycorma delicatula (assembly GCF_047948215.1). Classification (NCBI taxonomy): domain Eukaryota; kingdom Metazoa; phylum Arthropoda; class Insecta; order Hemiptera; family Fulgoridae; genus Lycorma; species Lycorma delicatula. The sequence goes on from NC_134458.1 coordinate 183,905,794, forward strand.
GAACTTTTATGTTTATACCATCCCTCTCTAATCTTAAAATTAATATGAAATATACATCACTTATCTTAATATTTCGTGCCTGTTTATCAAATCTTTTCATTGCTTAACTGTTGTTCTTTAAAATTTTCTTTACTTGCTTGTTAATAAAAGATGACAATTTTTGAAGAATTTCAGGAACGAAATTAATTTATAAATATATATTTTAAAACACTTTTAAGTCTTGAACCTCTAAGACTAGAAGGTAGAAACTCTGTTTGACCTATTTTAAAAACGGACCTAAAATCGTATTCTTTTTCAATTTTATTAACAACTGCAAAGTTAAAAAAAAATTTACAAACTTTTATATAAGATATAAACTTTTATTGAAAAAATAAAAGTTATAAATGTAATGTATATTAATAAATTCAGAATAAAAAAGGAATGTATTAAGTTATTTACGAATTGCAATGATGAATTGTGATTCTAAAATCAGATTTCATTTTTCGTAGAATAGCATTCTTAATAAAGGGTTCAATAATGGGTGGACTAAAAGTCATACCACGATATCGTTTAATTAATACTCTCTGCTCGTTAATATTTTTAATTGGTAATATATACACTACATTAGAACTGATCTGTGGCCAACTGTCAAAACAATATCCATCTTTAATACGTACATACTATCTGTACTATGTTATCTTACAGACAGTTCCAACTACTTCGAGTTAGGTAATCCGATAGGCATCGATCACATGAACAGTGAATGAGTTTATTTACTGCAACTGTCCGGCTAAATGAAAATGTAGTAGTCTACCTTTCTATGGACATTCATCTCTAGAGACATGCTATTCTTTTTTTGGGGGTTTTTTACTCTCCTTCTAAAAACCCTTTCTTCTTTTTTTATTTCTCAATGCTGATGCCCATATCAACAAAAAAGAAAACAATTAAGACATTAAAAAAATGTGTAAAAAGTATTTTTTGATATTTTTCACTCTTTTATATTATGAGAAGACCTTTAATCAAAAGTTCTATTTTTCATTTATAATTTTAGAGATTTAACTCTTACATGTAAGAATTTAAAACAAAAAAAATTAAAAAATTAATAATTTATAAAAATTCAAAGAATTTTAAATTAAGTATTACTTACTGATTAATATTTTCTACCCACGATTAAAAGTAATAACTAGGTTAACAACTTCAAAGATAGCTAGCTATATTTCTTCTCCGACCCACCGGGTTGTCTCACACATCTCAGAAATGGTTGACCTCTCTCTCTTTTTCTGTTTAGCATCCGGGAATTACCGTTCAGGTATTACTTCAGAAGATGAATGAGGATAATATGTATGAGTGTAAATGAAGTGTAGTCTTGTACAGTCTCAGGTTGACCGTTCCGGAGATGTGTGGTTAATTGAAACCCAACCACCATAGAACACCAACTCCACGATCTAGTATTCAAATCCGTATAAAAGTAACTGCCTTTACTAGGATTTGAACCTTAGAACACTCGACTTCGAAATCAACTGATTTGCGATGATGAGTTCACCACTAGACCAACCCAGTGGGTAGAAATGGTCGACCTGAGACTCTACAAGACTACACTTAGTCATTTACATTCATACATATCATCCGCTGAAGTAATAAATGCCTTACGGTGGTTCCGGAAGCTAAACAGAAAAAGAAAGAAAAACTATATTCTTCGCAGCCGCTACTTTTACTTGTTTTCCGAAGTTCTAGGTGAACACCTACCCACACACACATATATATGTTTTTTTAATGGAAGAATAGCATTGTACTCATAAAATATCTTAACAATGATTTTCCAGACCGGTTAGACGAACTTAGCTGTTATATCTTAATAATTCACAATTTCTAGAATTCCGTTTAACTCTTAGCAGTGTTTTTGTTAATACAGTGTTATTCCCAAACTGTGCGCCGCGGCCTCTTGATAGTGGCGCCGCGAAATATTCTAAAAGCTTCATAATTAATTGAACCAAGACATTTATAATTATTAATTTAAAGTTAATAAAGTAAAAAAAATAATGAAGATACACGAGTTTTATTTATTTCTATCTCTTACGAGTCATACTTTTACTTAGGGTAGAACCCTATTTTCAAAAGCCTTTTATGAGAAAAGCTTACTAAAATATTTTTAATAACAGGTCATTTGAGATACGGAAACTAGATTTATAATATAATAATTCCAGGAAAAGTTAGATTAGAGTAAACATAAGATAAGTCTTTAAGTAATACTCTCAGTCCTTTTTTAGTAGTTTTTAAAAGCAATGTTTGATGCCACTGTATTATGTAAGCAGGTAGACAACGCTTTCACTATGACTTCTGGGATGTTAAATATTGTTCAACGGATACGTAGTACGTATACCAGTACGCACCCGCTTCTATGAACCACGCCCTTGATTATGCAAAGATCTTTTCCTGGCGCGACCGAGTTATTTCAGATATTGGTGTCGATTTGTTAAAGGAGAGGTATTACAAAATTATCATCTTCTCTGTTTTATGGAGTCTCTTATAAAGGGTGAGGGAAATAGAACGACCCATTTACTTCTCTAGAGATTCGATTTTAAGGTGGGTATAAATGTGTGATGTTTAGTCCGCCTCCTGCACTTAACTTATCACTGGATAACGTCACTAGCATACTGTACAGTCAGTGAATGGTCACTACTTCGGTGGAGGGTGTGCTACACCGATAACTCATTAGGTGTGTGAGAGAGAGAGACAGAGAGTGTGTCTACAACAAACATCTTTCTGGCTCACTCACATACGCGCTAACACTCTCTCTGTCCTCTTTTTCGTAAGCAAGCAATTTTTTTTTATTAATTATAAATTTACAGATAAAATTTAATTATTTAGGGAGAACGATGGTTTGATCCAATCTATTAGGCGTGAATTATACTTAATTATATTCGTCTGGTTTGGGTTCTGATACAAACAGTAATTACATAATCATAGGTTCAATTCCAGATAAACTTCCAAAATCTTTCCGCATAATATTTCGTTAAGTCCTCATTATTCATGGTAAAGTACATGAGAAGATATTTGTTCTAAGAAAAAAAAATATCAACAATAAAACAAATTCATTATTCCTTGACGCTATTTAATCCATAACAATAATGTTTATTTTTAATAATGCATGTTTATTTTTAAGAATATATGAAGAATACTCCTCAAAATATTATTAGCCTTTGGAAGATATTACTTATTAAAAATAAAATTAGTGTTTTTTTTTTATCATCTGAGCGCACTTACTAAAATATACAAAGATGTATTAAATAATATGAGAAACTCATCAGTAATATAGGAAATAATAAACGCGTAAATAAACTGACAAATTGTGGTATATATATATCTCACTCCATATTTCAAAATTATATTTAATTATATATATAAAATTATATATATATATATACATATGTTACCATAAAAACCGATATGTGGCAATGTCGATATTCTCCCGTGAATGTCGACACTTACCAAATACGTCGGTGAAAGACCGAAATATTTGCTTATTCGGACCTTCGCCGGTATATGCCGACAAACACAGATAAGCTCTGGTGGGGATCGAAACTATAACTAAAAATAAAAAAAAATACCCAAAACTGGAAAAATTTTTCCATTATTGGAAAAAGAGATATTACATTCTACAATTTCAATTTCTTTCACGGTAACATATATTCATACGTACCCAGATTCTTCAGGCAGAAATAGATACAAGTTGACATTCTTTAATTACTCACTGACTCTCACGACAAAAAAAAAAAAAAAAACATGTGGAAACTTAATTTTTCAAGATTTCTTATACGCTAACTGTAAGAGAATGAATTGCTAGAAAAAATTTCATAAAATATTTCTGCCAATTAAATCTAAGATATATGATTTCACAAAATAGGATGTCCCAATTAATTTAAAAAAATAATAACTCATTTTATCTGTTAAAATGGGAAAGAGATTTTTTTTTTTTTTTGCTAAACAGAGAGGAAAAATACATTAAAATTAATTTAAAAAAAAAAAAACACAGTTTTAAGGAAAACTTTGTTTCTGTTAGTATAATAACAGAAATAAAAGATTCTTTAATCTACAATCCAAGTAATTGGCGTACTACAAGTTTTCCTTCGTCTTCTCCCTTACCTGTTAAAATTTTATTCAATTAAAACTCTGCTTTCCTATGAACATGATGAAATTAAAAAAAAAAAAAAAAAAAAAAAACACCACTAAAACATTTCGTTCATTAAAATAAAAAATTAAAGGATTAGACGATATATCCTTCTTCAGATTTACACAGGAAGACGATTGTAATGTCCAACATTATGACTGCCTGAAGAGATCGTTTCAAAGCTCAGTATAATAATTTACATTTTAATCTTTTATAATGATTAACCAACCAAATTGCATATAAAAAAAAAAAAAATATTTTTAAAAACTTACTTCAGAAAGTTTTCAGTCGTCTTTGCGTCAATCTTCAGTGACTGGTGCTGTTGTTTTTGCACAAATGACAGCTGATGTTATTGCAGGCAGTTCTTTTAATTAAATAGACACGTATGGTAGTCGAAAACTGTATCTGATTTAAACTGATATACTTTTGTTTTCTGTTTTTGAATGTTTTTTTTTTTTTTTAATCTTATAATGTTCAATTGGGTTGAAAGATAGTGTTTTTTTTTTTTTAATTTATGTGTATTATATGAAGGTTTTTGTTAATTCAGATGAACTGATTTAACATATGTTGATTTTATATTGTTGTGAAAGACTTTATAAATTTTAAATGGAAATTTAATACCCCTGTTTTCCTTAAAACTGTGTTTTATTTATTAATTTAAATTTAATTATCCTCTATGTTTAGCAGTAAATTTTTTATATTTCCCATTTTAACAGATAAACTCAGTTACGATTTTCTAAATTACTTGACACATCCTATTTTGTAAAATCATTTATCTTAAATTTAGGTTTAATCTCCATCTGTTTAAAGCTGCGTACCGATTGATGACTGTATCGGTTGTGATAATTAGTAACAAATGATATATTAAATCAACAAAATTCAATTATACAACACACGTAATACGTATATGCCACATTATAATACACGCCTGCCTAATTAAAAAAAAAAAACCTGCCTGCAGCAGCAGACGCCAGTATAAAAAATCAGCACCATTCAGTGCGGATGGTCGCAAAGACGACTGAAAACGTTTTGAAGCAAGTTTCTTAAAAATGTTTTATTGCAATTTCGTTTAGTTTACTGTTATGGAAGTTTAAAATTTAAATTAATACCATCGCCAATAACCGTGAACAAGAATGTAATTAGCAAAACTTAATACACCTTGTAAAATGGGACTGATATGCAATCAAACCTGTTTGGAAATAAAAAGAGTGATGAAACATTCAAAGAGTGATTATTATTCGGATGTTAAGGAAGTAAAATAGATATTATTACGGAATGAGTTAGGATATTTCTACCAAACGGCAATCAAGGTGAAATAAAGTCATCTCTACTGTAACTTCCTCGTGAATTGCTTTTTGAAATGTAACATTTAATCATTAGTTTTTGTGAACAGATTAATGGAACACATTAATATGTACAATTAAAAAAATATAGCCTATCTTCCATTCAATTTTCAATTGATATAAATAGATCGACGATTTAGAATTCGAAGCTATTCAGATGTACATAGATACAGTAGCTAACACAGCTTTTCGGTTAAAATAGTGATAAAAAATTATCCAGTAAAAATTTAGCAGTAGGAATAAGTATGATATTTAGTCGATCCACACAATTTTAAGGAAATATCATTGATTTTATCATTAAAGAATGAGAAAAACATTTCAACTATCTGAGAATGGATGTTGAAAGATGTTGAGAAATGAGCAAAAAATATTTCTGAGTTTAATATTTCTTCATATTTAATAAAATTATACAAAATCAAACAACTTTTAAAGTAGAATATGATGAAATATAACAGAAAGATAACAATTTTCTGAAAAATGTTTCTGTCATTTAAATCTAAATTAATAGAAACGATTTGACAAAATTACGGGTATCGCAGTGGGGAGGTTTACTTTTATAGTATTTCGTAATCTGGTTAATCAACCAGATAGGATAAGTGGACAGTATAATCTGTACGACGATATAGAAATAGTTAAATTGCAATTAATTAACCAATTATAAGGAAAGAATAAAAAATATTACCCAGTATAATAAAGTTACTTTATCCTAGTTCTTACTCTGGGTAACTCGATAAAGGAAGGTTTTTGTGCATGTTTAACTGGCTTCTTGGTCAGCGGAAACAAGAATACCTCCCCATGAACACACGCACGCGCAGAAAGAGAGGACAGAACAGTCCTACAAATGAAGATTGCATAGCTATATTTTTACGGTAAGACAACTTTGGCAAATCGTTCCAAATGGGATAATAAATTTCAGTCAATCCGTATTTTAGGTTTTTGAATCTATTTTATCTTGAATTATTTATAAAAATGATAAAAAAATTAAATAATTTTTTTCTGGAATTTGTTGAAATAAAGATTACTCGAAACATTCGGAATTCTTTTTATAATTTGATAGCAGTGATTTAACGAAACCGTTAACGCAGTATTTGAAAGATATAAACATGTTTATCCAATGAAACGGGTTAGATACGCAATAAAGTCTGGTGTAAAATACAGAGTGTGGTAAAAGTCAGTAGAGCAATAAGATTTTAAGGCAATATTATGGAACTTGCTACTGTTAAACGAAATAGTATTTTTTAACCAATCGGCAACTGACATGTTTACGGTGGAGATTTCAGTTTAACATTTAGTTCTTTAAAACCTTTTTTAAAATCCGATTAAAACTTAGTGAAAGCATTACTTGTGCATGAATACTGATGAAATGCATTATAACAAAACAGAATTGCAATGCACTTGCACCTCTATTTCACCTGATTCAAGGATAATTACGACATAAATATTTCATAAAAAAATTTTTACGAATTCAATCTACACTGAAAAAAGGCAATATTTACATGAATATCGTAATTGATGACTTTCTGAACAATTCTACGTAAATTTAAACCAATTGAGATGGAGTAAATACGCAATAAAATCTGTTGAAAGTTGGAGAGTTTGAAAATATAAAAAAAGCTAAGGAAACGAGGAAGATTTTAAGGAAATAGAATGAGATGATATATTTCAGTCAACCGAAAATTAAGTGATATACATACATCTCAAAATATCTTTTTTTTTTGCTCCACCACATCAATGTTAAAATTTACACAAAAAAAAAAAAAATAATAAATTTTTTTACGATTGCATGAAAAGTGATGATGTATAACAAAAAAACATAATTTAGAAAGATACATCTTAATGGTTTATATCACTTCAATCTAAAGTGAAATAAATTATTGGAGGAAAAAGTCCACCAGTGAGCTAACGATATTTGCAATATTTTTTACTTTTTAAATCTGTATAAAATACGTAATAAAATGTCTTTACAAATACAATTTATTTTAAAAGTTACTAAATAAGATTCATAACAATGAAGGATTGGGAGGACTTGTAATTATTTAATGAAGAAACAGATTCCAACTAACTAGCAATTAGATTGAAATATTTATAATTGTGTATATGAGTAAAAATGTACAATATTGTAAAACATTTTATAATAATATATATAAATATGAGCAAAAAAAAATTAAATTTTCTTTAAAATACTGAAAACGTCGACCAGCGGTTATGTACAGCCAAACAGTATATATACGTATTTATATTCTCACTTATGAAACTAAAGAAAAATACTAACAAATATTCTTATCAAATCGTCCTTACTTTATGGCTAAAAGTTTGGTTTCAGCTGTAGCCAGAAGTGTAAGAAGTATATACGAGTACAAATCTATATTTTTGTTTAAATCTACCTTTAAACATTTAGAAATAAGTTTTATGCTAAATAAAGCAAACATTTTCATTGTCTATAACTACGCATTTCCAAAACAGCTTAGGATTTTAATAACTAGAGAAATACTGGGCATTAAAATAAATAATTTTATTTCCATAATTTTAAAGATTAAAAGCAAATAACTTAATGATAATATATGTAACAATAGTTTTGCGGTTTACTTATTTTCTTCTGTGGTCAACAATGTATTTGTTTTTGGTCAGGCTAGGCAAACCTGTCACAAAAATTCATGGTCGACTCAACAACAGAAGTAAAGAAAATATTTTTCATCGCAACATAATTCCTTACTAACGGTTGAACAGTATAATAAACTGTTGAAAAGTTCTGGTTGTTTTTTCATATTTTTGCTTATAACATCAAAATTAAATAACTTAGTTATATAACTTTAATATTATCTGAATTAAACTATACTTGGTCGTTTCTGTGGCTTAGTAGTAATATTAAAAATTGCTAAATCTATTTTCTCCAGTATTATTTTTAGCAAGTATTGAACTTTTTCGGGGTGAAAGAATCACCTTTTAAGGCATTTCTAATAATAATGGCTATACACGATCAAAACTAGGCAGGACAATTAAAAATTATCGATAATTTATTATTATAATAAACCACGGTACTAGGAGCATATGTTTAGCGATAAAACAGATTGGCTACCTGGAAAATCCAAATCGGTATCATATTAAATCATTTTTTTTAACATTACTCCCCATAAAGTACGTTTAAAATAAAACAATATGTAAGATCACTTTTTTATTTGAAAATCTTTGATGTGAGTAAATTACATTAAAAAAGAGTGTTACTGAAAATGATAACGGTTGGCTTTTTTCTTTCTGTGATACATAGAATTAAAATAATTTAAAAATTTCCGCTATAAATCTGGTACATTTTTATGATGTTCTTTATACATAAATAACCACTACTCATAAATTTTATGTTAAAAAAAATAGATATCATCACAGAAATTTCATCAACTTGAGCAAATAAAGGGGATTTAATAACGGAAAATTAAAACAGTGAAAGCCAAACTTGCAGCGAATTGTGGTAAAATTTAATTTCGGTAATTGTACAAATAATACCCACAACAGTCAGAAAATTACTAAGATAGACTGTTGCATGACCATCATTGTAAAACTTCATAACACGCTAACAGCCAATTAAATCCTTTTAAACACAAGTATAACATGGAAGAAAATTCTTTCAGGCATACATTTAAATGGTAATAAACCATACAAAGAAAATATTTAGATAAGATTTAAAAATGTCTAATAATAAAAAGTTGCATAAATGCAATTTATTTAAAATAATTAATGCAAAGGTCATTTTAAATATACTTTACGGATAAGCTGCTTATGAATTTTTCAATATATTTACAATACACGCTCTTACTATTTTCTTAAGTACACTAATATATCACAAATAAAACCAAATTCTGTTGTAGTTAACAAACAAATTTGTAATAAAACAAATTTCGTATATTAAAAGGAGTTATATACAGTATACCTGCGAGGATCTACACTTAGTAACAATAAAAAAATTACATTTTTAAATGGAAATTTCCTACATAAACACATCATATTTATATAAATAGAAATTAAAAATCGTAATTAATCGTTAACCTTTTATCAAAAACTTAACGGAATGTAATGTTTTGTTTTTTTTTTTAAATTAATTTCAGTGAAGCAACATTTTCAAATTATACGTATAAAATTAATTTTCTATCTCCAACAAAACCTTAATGTAATACAATTTATAATTAATTGTTTTTTTCAAAATAAAATATCACGAATTGTTATTGAAATAAAAAAAGGAAGACCCTCCATAAACCTCCAAGTATATGAAGAATTAAACACAAAAATTATAATTCTATATGTAACATTTGCTTTATTTTTTATTGTTCATGTTTACGTTGCAATTTATTCAACATGTGAAGAATAAGCAACCCTAATGAGATAAAGATGATATGTATAAATGAAGTGTAGTCTTGTACAGATTCAGGATGAACATTCCTAAGATGTGTGATTTAGATGAGTGAGTTTAGTTTCATTGTGCATGGTTGACATATGTTTTCGGTGCTCCGTGTCTTCTGTAAAATTTAGTAGTAAAAAGTGAGTTTCCTATTGTTTTTGTAGGGAAAGTAATAGTGTTATGTGCGGGTAACATTTTAGTGTATGAATTATAAAAATAGGATCGTTAATTTTTAAGTTGTTTACCGTTTTAATAATTGAAGTGAGTGACCACGTGGCTAAGTGGGACCATGTGTTGCCCAACTTTTTTTGTTCTGTTAGCTATCCTTAGGAAGCGTGTACAGTGTTTAAAAGTAGGTTTAGTTAAGTGAGTTAATATAATTTTATTTGGAAACTCTTAATTATTAAGCCGTTTTTTGAACAATTTCCGGTCCATCACATGTTTTCAAACTTTCGTGTTTACGGGCCGAAACTACGTTTATTTACTAGTTTATTGGTCCATAGTGCTTTAGAATAGATTTAGTTAAGTAAATTCATATAATTTTTATATTAAAACAATTATTTTTAAGCTTTTCCTGAGCAAAATCCGGTCTACCACGTGGTGACTATCTTTCGTATTTTTGCCGTACTCGACTGGTAATACCTCCAAGTTTTGGGGCCTAACCTCCCAGGCACTATTTTCGGGACAAAATAAGTACTTATCACGGGGCTGTATCTGTCGACTACGTTGACATACGGAATACAGGTTAGCGTCGAGAGACGAATAATGCAGTGGGCCGGGTATTGGTCTGGTACGTACTACGTGGGTGGTAGTTCTAGTTTTTATGAATTTTTAAGAGTTTTTATCTCACTACCTTTGTTCTTTGTTGTTGGCGCCAGTTTCTCTGTTGATGTCGTTTGTCAGTTAATCCTAAATTGGCAAGTAGTAGGTTTCTGTCGTTCCTGCGACAACAAATTTTTCTATTTGTCCATTCGGGTCAAAAAGGGTAGCCGGGGCCAGTTTTGTGCTTCTGAGGTCTTTGAACGACAGAAATACAGAGTATTCGGGAATCTTGTTTACGAGAAAAGTTTCGGTTTGTAACTGAACAGGAATGATAGAAGAAGACTGCCTCTTCTGTCATTCCTCGTCAGTAAGCCTCGTAAGAGTATTTCGAGGTCTCCCATCACCGGAAAAGGTAGGGAAATAACGAAGCGCCTAAAAACTGGCAGGTTGGCTCTGCAGAGTTCGAAAAGTTTTCAGGTTTAAAAAACCTTGAAAAATTTTGAGAGTCGGAAATTACGAAAATTACGGAGTCGGTGGCAATGGATGAGGAGAACCCTCATAAATTAGCCAAGGGTGACAAGATTGTAGGTTAAGTTGCCTAAGTGGTGAGCTCCCTTGACCGGAAGGGGTTGGATGGGGGAACGATGGAGAGACTGATCCATTCACTGATACAGTGGACAAGGTGGCCCGTAAGATGATAAGCATGCTACAGAATTTTGACTGCAGTACCAAGAAAGAATTAAAGTCCGGTCTTGCTGAACTACAGGAGATGATGGAAGACCTGATAAGTGCGGCCAGACAAACAGGTGAGCGTGTGATGGCCACCAATGTGGCCACCCAGGCTACATCCAACAAGGGACTTAAGGAGGTGAAAAATCTTCTCGATAAGGGTGTTGGTAGCGAGGATGAGGTGGTGGCAATATGCAATAAGTATTGGCGGGAAGAGTGGTTCCCCCGTGTGGCCATATCTTCTGACCCAACGGCGGATGGTGGATCTATTCATGTTGTAGATCTGGTCGCACACAGAAAGATTGGAGCTGTGAGGTCCATCTTTGGGGCGTTTAAGGTGCTCAGGCAGCAATACGAGATTTTGCCGTGCATTGCAGAAGATCACTGCTACCTCGCACCCTTCCTTATGTGTCAGCGTGCTGGGTAATACGCTGGTTAAGATCTTAAGGAAGTTTTCGGAGTACGTGGAAAGGCAAGGGGAATACAAATACTCCCTTAGAACAGTAGGTAGCGCTGCAAGGGATGTGGTGAATTCTGCAGGAAAGGAGCAATCGACTACTACAGAGACACAAACATTAGTGGTTCGTGCTAAGGGGCGGACTTATACAGATCTGCTGCATGATGTAAAGAGCAGTATCCCTAACGAGTAGGCAGGTGAGGTGTTCTTTGTTAGAAAAGTCATAAATGAATATCTACGTATTAAGGTTAAAGGGGAGAAGAAAGCACCCGCCAAGGTAAGGGAGGTCATAACAAAGAAATTCCCCAACGTGAAGGTGGTGGAAGGAGGGAGCGTCACGTAGCGCTCCTGGTGAGGATCTCAATGAGCTAGCTACGGAGGTGGTGGTGAGGGCAGGTACTGCTACAGCTGTAGAAACCTGTCGTACGAACTCACCCACTTTCTGAGTGGCCATGGGTGCTTTGGCACTTACCTGCATAGGATTGGGAAAAAGGCTTAGGTATTGTGCAGTCGTCGACTCCTCGGAACACGTGGTGTTCTGGTGTGGGTGCTGGTATGAGGTACGGCGCCCAGTAGTTGAGGAATTTGGGGAGTTGGAAGCGTGATTACCAAAATGCTCGAGCGGAGGCTGCATGGAAAGCCGTAGCTGCAATGGTGGAGACCATTGTTCGTGGTAGAGAGGAGGATGAAGGTGAGTAGAGGTTGTCTGATCCCTGTTCGTCCCCGTGGATGTTTGCTTGTGTTTGTTGCAGAGGTGGAGACCTGTTGCAGGGTGGGGACTGCGTTAAATTAAATAAACGGTCCAGTCCGGTCTCCACCTGGTACAATTGCAAAAAAAAAAATATGTGGTTAATTGAACCCCAACCACTAAAGTACACCGGTATCTACTGTCTAGTATTTAAATCCGTATATCACTAGACGAGTAGTACTCACCTTTAGTAGGGTTTGAACTGAAGCATATAATTTGATGGTGATTAAACTTCATGGATATTAACGTCGTATATATAATTTTTTATTTTATCTTATCCTACGAAAGAAGCTTGAAAAAGTTTGCGGTTCGAATCCCGGTCAAGGCATGGAATTTTTTTCATACGCTACAAATTTTCATCGGACTAATGAACACAGCAGTAAATTAAAAAAAAACCTTTTACTTAAACCCTAACAATACATGGCTAATACCATTGTTAAACAATCATATTATTGTATACATCATTATATAATTCCTCAGTATATGCTGATACTGAAGAAAAGGAAATAATATATAAAAAGTAAATGAAAATATATTAAAAAAATAATAAATATTAATAAATAAACAATATTTGCGAACACCATAAAAGGGTATTTCTAATGATTAATGATCTTTGATACATTAAAATTTTAAAAGGCTATTAGATATTTAGTATCGTTATTTAGAATTGATGTTTCTGCCTTATTACTGATAAAGTATCCCAACTAATTCCCTTAGTTAAAAGCCTTTATTTCTAATAAACTTATTTTCTGATCAATTTCCAGGCAATTTTGGGCTACAGCCAAATTTACTTTGTCTTCTATATTTTGCCTACGGTTTCCCATGCTTTAAATGTTTTCCACAGGAACGTTTGACTAATTTAACGTTCATGGTGAATTAATCATTACTGAAGTAAGTTTTTTTCTTATGCAACTCTATATAAGAGGCATACACTTGGTCATGATTGAAAATGTGAGTAGATTTCAAAGATTACATTTTCTTAATGCTAAATTTACCTTTTTTACTGGAATGCCTAAAATGACAGCAGTTGTTTTGTATTTATCAATTCTATTGTGTAAATATACGACGGTCATTTAATAATTAAAGACACAAATAACTGTGGAGGCAAAACTGTTGATAAGAGGGTTACGATACATAAGAACAGTAAGTCGGTAATTATTTTTCATCAGCTGAGTAAAGTTGTTATTCTTTTTAACTTCAAAATCTCATTTTACATCATAAAATGAATCCTTTTTAAGTTTCGGATATAGTTGAACAGCGTGAAGTGATCCTTTTTTGCTTTCCGAAGGTAAAAAACTGATTAATACTTACACTCGTGTGACCAAACAATACTGACAAAATTGTATGAACGGTAGAAATGTTTACAAGTCGGTAGAACATTTAAAGACGGATGAACTTCAGTTACTGACAAGCAACGTTCTGGAGATCCAATTGAAATTTCACATCCAGCGCTTGAAACTGGCATAGACATCCTAAAAGATTGATGGATTACATTTGAGATTATAGCTAAAAAATTACAAGTAACATTTCATAATTTTATCACCAACGCTCAAGTACCGTAAAACAAGCGCAAGATGGATTCTAAGAAAACTGATAGATTATCATAAGCAGACAAGGCTTCGCATAAGCACAAAGTTGAAACAGCGATATCAGCAGGAAGTTAATGCTTTGTGCACAGTATTATAACCTGTGGTGAGACACGTATTATGAACCGGAATCAAAAAGACAGAGTATGGATTAGAAGGAAATGGGTTTACCTATCAAGAAAAACTACCAAATCTGACCGTCAATTGAAAAAAAATCATGATGACAGTCTTTTGGAATGCAAAAAGCCCGCGTTTTTTATTTTCTAGAATCAACACAGCGCATACTTTTGTGACCTTTTTTTTCAGGGCGAAGAACACTTTCGTGTTATCATCGCTCGGGTACAACTTTTTTTTTTACAAAACCTGGACAATTAAAAACTAAAAACCCCGACAGGCAAAAGTGCATCATGCTCATCAAAAATGTAAAGCCAGCAGTGTCGGAGAAAACGGTCTGGATAGTTCATGATAACGCCCAACTTCATACGGCTCAAGTAACTTGAGAAACAATCAAAAAATCGCATCGGGAAGTACTACCTCATTACTGATACAGTCCTGACTTGACATAATCAGATTTCTGTTTATTTAGTCTACTGAAGGAAGAACTACGAGGTAAGAGGTTTTATGGCAATGAAGACGTCAAAGAAAATGTCCTAAATTAGCTCCTATACCAATACAAAGATTTTTTTACACCAGACATAAATAAGATGATTTAGAGATGGGGCAAATGTCCGAATGTTGCTGAAGATTATGTGGAAAACTCAAAAAACCATTATATTGATTAAATTAAATAGTTTTAGCTCCAGAACAATTTATATCTTTAATTATTGAAAGACTTAATTATATATTTAATTATTTTCTGTTTTTTTTTTTTTTTAATTAATATCTATTTTCAATAATAATTTTATTAAGTTTTCAATTATTTGTATAAAAACGAAATCACGTGTAATTTTTAATAAAAAATGTTTATGAGTCTTCTTCATTCCCAACTTTTTATATACATACTTCAATATAAATCTATTTTGTGTTTTTATTTTTGTTCATATATTTCATAACGATCATATCTTGTAGGTTACCTATCTTGAGGCAGGTTCTTTAACCATCTATCTATCTTTGATAGTTCTTATTTCCTTTTAGAATAGTTACCATTTTTCACCTTTTCGGCCTCTTGCACTTTACATTAAATCTCCTAGTATTGTTTTAATAAATCTCCTCTCTTGATATCTCCAATCATTTATATTTTACCTTTAGTAATTGATTCAGTCATACTACAATATTTAGGTTTCGAATAATAATGAAGTTCCGGAGAACGAAAATTAAAAACTTCCACAATTTTTAAATGAAATAATAAAATAATTGTCATACATATGTAAAAAATTCTTTAATTAATGATGACCTAATCATAATTATTAATATATTAGTAATACCGAGTAAATTTTCTTTCGTATTGTATATTTATCAACATTATAAGACAATAATTTACTGAAAAATACACACACAAAAAAAGGATTTGTTGGAGCTTAGAACTAGCAATTTTGTCTATAATGTTCAGTAAATGTGCGATAAAGTTAAAAAAAAATCAGTAATTAATAAACATGTTTAAAAATAAAAAGTAAAACGATTTGTATAATTTCAATGGAAAAAAATTAGAAACAAATCGTTTAAAAATATTCATTGTCTGAATTCACGGTTAAATATGACAAAAAATACAGATAACGACTTTTTGTAACATATGGATAAATAAAAAATATATATATGAAAGAATGGATGTCTTTAGAGTAATAAATTATATTTCAACAGTGTAAATTAGATTAATTGATTAATTATCCCACCTTTTAGAAGAATCACTCGTTTCATTGATAAAAATCTATAGTAAAGTTTTTTAAGAATTTAATAGTAAAGTTATTTAAGACACTTTCTTAGTGGTTTTTCATGCCCTACTTGAAAACTCTTTTTATCTAATCATACTTACAACTGCACTTAAATTTTTATAGAATCCCTTCATGCACGTTGATATTAATTAAGGTTTACTTTGTTATTAAATTAATTTTTTGTTTTTTGTCATATTAAAAACCATTGCTTGTTCTGTCTATTTCATTAGCTCTCAAAGCGTTTAAATAACAGTATATTTAATGCTGTTGGATAAATAAATGTTTACATATCAAGAGAGAACGTTTCAGATTTGTTTATAGAAATATAATTTATAAAAGCACTTTTAGTAGGCTACATGTTCGTTAAATAAAATATACTATTCACAGCCTAATTATTTCACCAGAATAACATTCGTTAAATGTAATAAAATAAAACAAATTATTCACTAAATATATATATAAAATAGTTTAGTTCTGCACACACAGTGCTGACCAGTTCCTGTGTGTGTGTGTGTGTGAGTGTGCGCACGCACACTCACACACACACACACACATATATATATATATATATATATATATATATATATATATATAAACGTAACCCGCTGGTTTAGTCTAGTGGTGAAACTCATTCATCATCTCAAAATCAGAGGATTTTCGAAGTCGGGAGTTCTAAGGTTCGAGTCCTTGTAAAGGATGGAAAACTGGTGGAGATATATAAAAACATATTTAAGAAAACGATAGTGAATTGACGATTTCGGTCGGTCAGGAAGATAGCAGAACGTTCTGTAGCTTCGGAATATTATTAAATCTTAGGACTTATAAACGTTTTCAATCCTAAAGATCTACTTCTGTTTTATAAAACATTATTTAATGCATCTACGCATTAGATTGCTTCTCTGAAATTTTTTCTGATCGTCTTAATGTATTTATCGTCTTCATGGCTAATCTTAATAATTTTAACCATTTTATTCTTCTTTTTTTATATTAGAATGGTTAACTAATAAAGAAATAACAATTAGTTACCTTTAAAACTAAATTTAAAGCTATTCCTTTTCTAATAAAATTAAAAATTTGTTTCATTTATTTATTGATTTTTTTTATTGTTGTAATTTTAAGCAACTTAATACTTTAAAGGCCAACCCCGTTTCATATTCCCTCACAGGTTTGCCTATTTAGACAAAATTATTTAAATATAAATATTAAATACAATAAAAAATAAAATAAAATATTTCGTTTTATTTCTAATGCTTTTTGTTTTTAGTGAATAAATAGATTTCTTTTTGTTTTATTGTCAATTTATTTTTTAATATTATAAGTATAATTTTAACTCAAATTGTCAGGTTTCGGTCTATTACAGGCTTCAGGAACTGTTACATTCTTTTTTACTAGATTTCATGATTAACACATCAATTTTGTTGTGTATATATATATATAAAATAATGCATATTTTTTTCCTTTCTTTTATAAACTACAAATTTAAAACTTATAACGATAAAGTTAGTTAACTTTAGTCGTTAAGGATTAAACTCGTCAAGGGTACTACTATTCGTTTAGTATAGTTTAAATGACATGAAAAAGTTAAATCTCTAGTAAATAACGTTGACTTCAAAATTATAACTTACAACTTTTAATTTTATAGTTCTTTTTCTTGAACATTTATGAACAAAATAAGTAAAATTACCTAAAGATGGTTGGAAAAAAATTATTGATGAAAAAATATATATAAATAAAATTAAAAAAAAAAATATTCTAATCCGTACTACTTAAAATCATACGTCAAAAAAAAAAAAAAATAAATACAAATAATACAGAAACATTAATATTATTCTTATTAATACCTAAATCAGGCGGCAGGGAGCAGGCCTACAAATATCCTTTGAAAAATCAGAAGTAACGTCCT
Organism: Lycorma delicatula; assembly: GCF_047948215.1. Classification (NCBI taxonomy): domain Eukaryota; kingdom Metazoa; phylum Arthropoda; class Insecta; order Hemiptera; family Fulgoridae; genus Lycorma; species Lycorma delicatula. Next base: position 183,923,724 of record NC_134458.1, read on the forward strand.
GCATAAAAAACTATCCTAAATAGAAAATTAATATAGAATATGCCCCATGTCCGGAACACAACATCTACGTTCCACGTCCAGGGCGGCAACAGCTGTACTCACGTATATTACATATAGCTGGCTAACGGGGTTCCGAGTGTTGTTTCTCGGATATGCTTTTTTCGGCCGATTTTCAACAATAGGCCGTATTACAGGACTGAACTTCGCGGCCATCTGCAGATACGAAATTATTAACGAATATGGAAATGGATTGATACTACCTTTAGAGCTGGCGATGTGGCGGCCACGGTCGAAGTTATTTGCAGGTGTAACAGAGACCTTTCGCTGTCCACATGCCCCCCGCGATGGCAAGCATGTAGTTAAGGTGCCCATGTTGTTCGGGGCATGGGAGCCCTGAAAGCCTCGGTGTTTAAGGGCCTGAAGTCAGTGCAGAGACTGCGCATCCGCTCTCTGCCAGGACATATGCCGGTTCCACCGGAGTACCGGAACGGACCTCCACGGTTGGTAGCCCTGGAGTGGGGGTGTACCCCGGCGGCTAGCCTTACTACAGAAGGGATCAACCGTTCATGAATATTGAATAACCAAAAGTGGCAGAGGGTTCACGTAAACACCCTCGTCTCGATCCAGCCGTTTCGCCTGAGGCAAAACGGGGAAAGAGCGCAGAATGTAGGAAAATTGAAGTTGAGGCTAGGAAAAGCTTGCAAAAAGCTTTCTTCAAAAGCAACGTTCCAAAGCCAAAATACCTAGTTATTACAAAAGAAGACGGTAATTTCTCTAAGGTGAGTCCATTTCTCATTGCTCGAGAAATAACAAAATGTGCTGCAGGCCCTGTTAAGGAAATTAGGAAAATTTTCACGTGACTTCATGTAGAGACTGTAAATTATATACAGTCTCAGAAGATCCTAGGGCTGAAAAGGAAGGAGAACTGGCTGTACATGTCGATCCCCATGGTACGCTCAACACCTGAAGGGGTGTAGTCGTCTGTCTGGATCCTCTAAATTGTTCGGAGCAAGAAATTGTTGAGGAGTTGTCATCACAAGGAGTAATAGAGTGTCGCCGATTGAACATGAGGAGGAATGGCGAAGTCCTACCTTCTGCCTCTCATGTTCTCACATTTAACCGGCCTACATTGCCGAAGAAGATAAGAGCGGGGATACATCGTTTGGATGTGCGGGCATTTATCCCGCGGCCAATGCGATGCTTCAAATGCCAACGCTTTGTTCACACCGCTATCAAATGTGAGAGAACGCAAATATGCGTGTGCAGCAAAGAGGTGCATGAGGGAGAGCCGTGTAAAGAGCCTCCTACCTGTATTAACTGCAGAGGACAGCATTCCTGTAAATCCAGGAACTGTCCTGTATACAAAGACGAAGTAGCTGTGCAGGAAGTTAAAACCCTGCAAAAGGTCAGCTACTTCGAAGCAAAGAAGATCGTAAACGCTCGCAGACCTAGAGCAACAACAACCTATGCTCAGGCTGCGGCTGCTATTCCTGCTCCTGTTCCAGTTGCTGTTGATGAGAGTGCAATCATCAACAAATTTGCACCTACCTTGGCGTGCTTAATTGAGAGGATAATTGAAAATAAAATGAAGCCTCTCAGCACTAAAGAACCTGTTAAGCCAAAAATAATTGTACAGCCTCCTGAAGACACATCTCCAAAACAGAAAGTCGCTCCAGTACAAAAGAAAATGGACACTAAACCTGAAATCCAAGTGCGTCTTAGCGAGATTTTAGTGGATGAAAAGAAAGTAACAGCTACAGAGTATGTTATGGAGGTCCCAAGCCTCCTGTAACTGAAGTGGTCTCTAAGCCTCAGAGGCCACAAAAAATTTCATAGGGGGGACGAGTGTCCCCCCATTCCAGAGGCGGTGACCGGTGCGACCCCCGTGTCTGGGGTCGGCCAAGTTGCCGCCCCACAATTGGCGCCTGTAACCGGTGCCGATCCATGCCCGTCGTCGTCGGCGGCTTCGGTGGTCTCCGATTCGGAGACCGGAAGCTTCATGGGCGACGACCTTCTCCTCGAACACGATACTGTTCGTAAGATGTAGAAAAAGGACAAAAGGGTGGCCGAAAGGCAAACCCAGACGATAATATAATTTAAAATCAGCGAGTCGATAGTACAATGGAACATCAATGGATGTTTTTCAAACATCCATGAGCTCCAACGCTTGGTACATGATGTAGACCCGATTTGTATATGTCTGCAAGAAACGCATTTCCGCCGAAATGAAAATTTTAAATTAAAAGGATTCGATACATTTCGGCGAGATCAACCGCCAAATATTAGAGTTAGAGGTGGAGTAGCCATACTAACATCGACCTACCGCCGAAGCTGTTGATCTAAATACAAACCTGCAAGCGGTCGCCATTAGAATGAAGCGTCTGTTTCAGGTCACTGTTTGCAGCATATACTTGCCGAATTTTGATTGGAATAAGGATGATAAAGCAAGATTAATTTTTGAGCTCCCCCCACCTGTTTTACTGGTGGGTGACTTTAATGCTCATAATTCTGTCTGGGGATCGGATCTAGTAGATCCCCGCGGAAGAGAACTGGAAAGGTTCCTGATGAATTAAGAACTTATTATTTTAAACGATGGATCAGGAACCTTTTTCAATGCCAGAGATGGATCAACGTCCTGTATAGATCTTGCACTTATAAGCGGATCGATAGCACTGAGGTACAGCTTCCATGTCTTAGACGATTTGCATGGAAGCGATCATTTCCCGGTGCAAATTGTAACTGATGTTACAAGAAAAACATATCCCATCTCTAATAGATAAGGCAGACTGGACGAACTTCACAGCTAGAACGATACTCCTTGAAACAACTGGAGTTATCGTAGACGATGTCGACGCCATAACAAATACGATACTTGAGGCGGCATCGAGATTTATTTCCAAAACATCTGGGAAACTTACGAAACAACCCGTTCCATGGTGGAACGAAGAAATAAGTGAAGCTATTAAAAGAAAGAAAAGAGCGTATAACGCCTTCAAGAAACGCCCTACCCTAAAAAATCTTATTGCCTTTAAAAAATACAGGGCGTATGCAAAACGTCTCATGATTGACTCGATCCTGGCAGCAATACGTGTCATCCATCAACAGAACCACTACTGCGTCAGATGTTTGGAGGAAAGTGAAGGCGATTTGTGGGCGTAAAAATTTTGCGCCCATAACTAGCCTTCAAGATGAAGATGGAATTAAGGACACTCCAAACGAATTCGCAGAGCTATTATCCAATCACTTTGAGAAAGCCAGCAAAACGGCTAATTACGAGGAAGGTTTTCGGACCAAAAAAGAAGAACTCGAAGGTCTACTAAATTTTAGAACTGAGTTTACTTACTCATATAATGTACCATTTAAAATGGAAGAATTCACGAAAGCGTTGGAAAAAGCAGGTAACACAGCTGCTGGTCCGGATGAAATCCATTATAATATGATCAGGCAGCTGAATACCACTGTAAAACGCAGATTATTAGAACTTTATAATCAAATATGGCGGGATGGAATGTACCCGCAGCAGTGGAAAAAAGCTCATGTTGTTCCAGTACCAAAGAAAAATAAAAATTTAACAGATCCCAATAGCTACCGTCCTATTTCCTTGACGTGTGCTATGGGAAAAATACTGGAAAAAATGATTAATAATCCACTCGTCTGGGTTTTAGAAACCTGATATCAACATATCAAGCAGGTTTTCGATAGTACCATTCCTCCACCGATCAAATGATCAGCTTAGAGGACGTTACATAAAACAGCTTTATTACAAGGAAACATTGTGTCGGAGTCTTCTTTGATCTTCAGAAGGCTTTCGATATGACCTGGCGTCATGGTATAATGCTCCAGATACATGAATGGGGGATTCGTGGCAATCTGCCAGTCTTACTGAGCAACTACATGAATGACCGTACTTTCCAAGTACGAGTCAATAGCGAATATTCATCTGTAAGAAATTTGGAAAATGGCATACGACAAGGTTCGCCGTTGAGCGGTACCTTGTTTACCATCGCCATTAATAAATTGATATTAGCCATTCCAGTAGAAATCAGCAAAAGCGTCTATGTTGATGATTTGGCAATTGTGTATGCTAGCAACAAGACTGCTATGGTGAGGTACAAATTGCAACGAGCGATCAATGCTCTAAATGTTGCAAGGAATAACGGATTCCAATTCTCACCAGAAAAAACGTGCTGTGTAAACTTTTGTACGAAGAGAATTCCTCATCAAAGTCCTGCGTTGACAATTGATGATAATCCAATACAATATAAAGACAATGTAAGATATTTAGGACTAGTATTGGATAAATACCTTACATGGGGATTACATATACAGGACTTGAGTGATGCAAAAGAGCCCTAAACATTATAAAATGTTTATCGAACTTAAATTAGGGGCTCAGACAAAGAGACGTTATTGAGATTGTATAAAACATTGGTTCAACCTAAACTAGACTACGGATGTATCGTACATTCATCCGCTAGAAAGTCGCACTTAAGAAAGTTAGACGTAGTTCATAATAGCGGAATAAGATATGCAACAGGCGCTTTCCGCACAAGTCCGGCGGCTAGTCTGATGTCTGAAGCCGGAATAATGACACTAGATTATAGAAGAGAGATCCTTTTATATGGGCTTATCCTGCCCATATAAATAATAAACTTTTCAACAACCATCCTATGGCTGCATTATACGAACGTCGTGCTACCTATTCCAGAACAGCCGGAATTAGGTACCACGAATTAAGAAGCAAATACGAAATTGCCATTCCAGATACACTGGCAATTTCTACTAGAGGAATTCCGCCATGGCTCTTGCCAGCGGTAAATACAAGGTTGGATCTCTCTCAAGGAGAAATAAAAAAGAAATCAGCAGTGATCATCCAACGGGAATTTTTGGCAACCGTCAGTAGTTACGAAGAACATACGAATTTATACTGATGGTTCTAAAACCGAATATGGTGTTGGATGCTCAATATATGTAAATGGAGAAGCCCACTTTTGGAAACTGCCAGATGTGGCCAGTGTCTACACGTCAGAACTCACTGCAATTCAGCAAGCTCTTCGCTACACTGAACACTATTGCGAAGAGAGAGTGCTAATATGTTCCGATTCTTTAAGTGCACTTGTCGCAATTCGGAACAAGAACATTAAGGATGTCCTAATTGCAAACATCCTGTCCATTTTATACGTTCTAAATCAACGAGGACAGCGATGCGTATTTGTATGGACTCCGGGGCACGCTGGTATTACAGGTAATGAAATCGCAGACGAAGCTACCAGAAAGCCAACAGTCTGCGATGATTTGGATGCATTTCCTGTAAGAGTGGCAGATGTTAAAACCCGTCTAACAAACATAGCAAAAAACAAGTGGAATGCTGAATGGAGGAGTTTAAATACAAAATTAAACTCAGTAAAAACTTCTCCTTATAAATGGAAAAGCGACTTTAAATTGACTCGCCGTGAACAAGTAGCGGTGACCAGACTTAGAATCGGTCACACGCGATTAACAAATTCATATTTGTTAACCGGCGAAGTGAGACCAATGTGCGGTGTTAGTAATAAAACACTGAAAATCAAGCATCTAATAGAAGAGTGTACCATATATGAGGACCTCAGAAAGAGGTTCCGTCTTACAAATAATTATTAGTGCTGATCTGGATAATGGAAATGAAGAAAATATAGTTGCATTTTTACACGCCAGTGGACTTCTTAAAAGTCTATAAAATGAATGTTTAAAGCTGTGACAAAAGAATCTCTAAGCGGTAGTTTTATATATATATATATGTATAAGGGAGTCTCGAAGTGTGGCACGTATAGTGACTGGAGGTAGCCCTCTTGCCTAGGCCATTTTGGCTCACCTGCATTCAAGAGCAGGGAGTCGGGGTGTGTCCGATGATGGCACGGGGGACCCTCAAGGGTGGATTGAGGGCGCGAGGCTATGGGTGTACGCCGTCCATGCCTATAGCCTGTCCTTGTCACACTCGACCTTAGCAGTCGATGCCCGTAAAAATTCAGTTAAAAAAAAAATATATATAGAATATCGAAATTTTAAAGTGGTGTCTGATTTCAAAACTCTTAGGAAAACTATAAAATGCAACAGTACGGATAAAGTGGCAATAGAAGACCGAAGAAACATATTGGATAAATTACGTTTCACGACTGAAGATATCGATAATAAACAGAACCTCCTAAAAAGGGCCAAACTCTGGCATTACACCACGGTGATGAGATCAGTGGTACTACATAGAAGTGAACGTTTCACCTTATCAACCTGGAACGGTTAAAGGAAGTAGTGAAAAGAACACTGAGAACAATCCTAGATCCCAGAAAAAACACAGAAGGATACAGGCTGAAATCCCACCAAGAACTATATTAAGAAATGAGGAATTCGAAAAAGCGATAAGAAGAATGACACTGAGATTCCTGGGCCATTTGTTCAGAATGGACGAACAGAAATTAAATAAACAAATTAATCATTAAAATCTGGGAACAAAAAACAGCAATTGTGGGTAGGCTATATTTTTCTGTTACAATCTTTTTTTTTAAAGGAAAAAAATACACGAAGCTGAATTTGAAACGGCGAGGAAGGAAACGAATCGAACCAAAAATAAATAGTTGGGAAAAAGAAAGACCAAACATGCAGAAAGAATGAAAGAATATTGGGATAAAAGAAAAGGAAACCAGAAACGATATTTACATTGTCCATAGTTGACCTAAACGCAAAAAACAATATATATATATACATATATATATACATATACAAGAGTTTGTGGCGGGTTCTCTCCGTCCGTTTGCAACAGCATCACGCGAGAACCAACTGACCGATTTATTTCAAATTTTCAGGATACATTTCTGTTATCACAGGAAAGGTTTTAAGCCTCAGATCGAAGCTCTAGCCTCTTTGGGGGTAAAGTTGTGAATTGTTCTTTGACAGATGTCAGAATAATTTAGTTATAAAAGTTACTATTATTCCGTCTTTTGTAATTTAGTTCTTTCTCAGGTAAGTCTGTGTACTTAATTGTTATTTATCAGTATTACTCTCACAACCATGAGGGTAACGAACACAACGGATGTCCAGGGGGCGGAACCCCCTGACTAGAAGGGAAGGGCGAGCAAAGCCCTAACCGGCTAGTTAACATATACGGGTGGTCTGGAAAGTTCTCCGCCTCGTCCATAGATCGCAGCAGTAATCGTATGATTTTTTCCCACATGCTGGTGCAGCTGTTAGAAGGCATCATGTGAAATTGCAAGTCATTCCATTAAGCATTTGGCTAAAGGCAGCCCTCTGAGTCAGTTGCGGTATGTGTTGGAAATGGAGAACATCGAGTATCGTGCAGTTATAAATTCTTCGTAAATGAAGGATTCTTCCTAGAATCCATTCTAGGATCGTAAATGTGTACTCAATAAAAAATTAAACTACACTGAAAAATGAAACAATGACAAGCTGCACTGAATAAGAGAATAGAAGGTGGAGTCGCATAAATGAATTCCCTATAAAGAGTTCGCTGGGCTGTTTTTGTGGCTCAGTGTTCTCTAGGACACCATCGCTACTTTTCAGAAAGCTACCGCATATCTGCAATCTCAAAAACATCCGGCATACATAAATGAACTCATTCACTCTCATTGTTGTACACTACGGACAGAAAATGCAATTTACTAAACGCGACATAAGAGGAGCCTTATTAAAGGGAAAACTTATTGATAAATTTTGAGTAGGATGCGAGTCAACTAACAACACTTAAATTCTCTGCTGACTTCTGTGCGCAACTGCTTATACTAATGAGAACTGGATCTCTCTGCGTAACATTTACAAACCAATGAAATAAGAAAAACAGACAGAATAAACTGGCAATTTCGAAAATAATGAAGCATCTCCTTGCCATTTAATGTTATTTTAGTAGAATTAAATATTTAGTTACAGCTCCAAAAAAACTCAAGTTGGCTTATTTTTTTTTTTAACTTTTATTATAATTAGGAAGGAGAAGTAAGAAAAAAATCCGAATAATAAACGTTTTCAAAAAACCTTGATTAACAAGAGATTTAAAAATCTGTTGTTTTTATTTTTACGTTGGTTAATAGAATTTCTTTCCTTCCTGTTATTTATTTATTATATATTTTTTTTTAATTTATTTTTTGGCGCGATCGATTTCAGAAAAATCTTGTTTATACGTTTTTTTTATTGTGTGGAGATCTCTTTACAATACCTTAGCGATGTTTCCATTTGCCGTTCTATTACTTTTAAAATTTCTCTTTTATACATAGTTTTTTATTTTTCTGTAAAATTATATAATTGACTTTTACCTGTATTGCAGTATTCTGTAAATGTTTTTCAGGTTATAGTAAGCTCTTTAGTTGTTTTTCTATAGAAAATTAAAAAAAACTACCTTCTTGAAATTATAAATTTGAAAATCACGAGTATTAAGGCCCACTTTTTAAGATGAATTAATATGTTAAATTTTTTCCATCAAAAGATATAACAATATAAAAAAAACTAACTCCACGTCAGTTAATTATGTAGTGTGCGCACGCGTATATGCGTATTACTAATAGGTATTAAAAAAAGTATACAGTTTTCAAAAAAATAATATCTAACTACATACACTTCGATGCCTAGTCTAACCATTTTAAATCTGATTTCTTTAAGTATTTAATTATTTATAAGAACTAAAATTAAAAATAATAAAATAAAATCTCAAAATAAATAAAAAAGACTGAATGCATTGCATCAAATATTGGTTTAAAATCAACATTTAGAATATTCTAAATCATTTTGATTTACTAGTAATATATTTTTAATTTTACTTTATTTTTAAAAAGATATTTAATAAGGTTTTATATCTTAATTTTTAATTTCTTTTAAACAAAATTTTTTTACATTACAGGATAGCTCTGAATATGATAACTATTCGAAAAGGAATGATAATTTTAAAGCTGATTAAGTAGTAATTTATAATAATTTTATTTGTTCTAAAAACCAATTCACTAACCGCGAGAATTTAATACCTGCCAGCTTTCTTTTTCTTATAAAACATTGTGCCACAAAATTCTCTCTTATCCAGTTCGTTTTCAATATTCAATATTCCACTGCAACATCACGTTTTTAAATCCTATATTTTTTCCTTCGTTTTCTTTCTTATTTTCCTTGATTCTCTTTTATAAAAAAATATACTTCATAAATATATTTAAAACTTTTTTTTTTCTAATTTTAATCTATTTTAGATACAAGCAGATTTGTTTTCTTAACAAAAACACTCTTAGTTTGTACAAGTCTGCTTTTGACATTTTCTTTACGTTGTACATCCTTTGTTATTTCATTACTTAAATAAAAAACTTCTGTAACTTCTGGTACGTTGTGCTCTCACGTGTTAAATAATTAACTTCTTATTCCTTTTTATCTTAGACACGGCATTTTAGTCATTAAATTAATTGCAGTTCTGCAAAAGAATTCATTATAATAATCGATTGTAATTGAACGTTATATAAAATATTACCATTAGATGTAATTCTTTTGGCCTAGAAGATAAAACAATACTTTCTATTAACAAATTACTAAATTTAGAAGCCCTGTCCAAAAAATTTCATTTAATGTATAAAAATGTTGTTTAAAAAAAAGGAAAGAATAAAGTAAAATTAGATCAAGGATAAATCTGAACCCTCTTATAAACTTACTTTCTCATCATCTACTTAGGAAAATAATACACTATTTTGGCAAAAAATAAAATATATTAAAAAAATCATCTTAGTAGAGTAGTTCGTTGTAGGATCAACATTTATAAACTTAGAATATGGATTAAAATAATTTTTGCTGCATTTAGAAAACTGAAGAAATGTTTCACTAGATTAATATAAAAAATATTATGCAAAAGAAGTGAATTGCAATATAAAATCTATTATAAAAAAACACTTTACAGTTTCTTTTCATTATTAAATTTTCAACTATATAGTCAAAACGTTCTTCTAACTGTAATAAGTAAATTTTAATATCCATAAATGTAAAATTTTATTAACGGTCACATCTTTTCAATTATTTTCTTTTCAGATAAAAAAAAAAAAATAGATTAAAAGCGTATGGTTTTCTATTAAGATTTAGAGAGCGGAAAATTGGAAACAAAATTGCATTTAAACAGCACAGACATGTGGTATGCATTTTTAATCAATTATACTGAGTATTACCTGTTGTATGTAATTTTAAAATACAAAACAGTCTTTGATCTATACGATTTTAGCACGAATAATAGTCTTAACAAACTCACTGGATACCTTCTATTTTAGTTTAAATGATTGTAAAACGGTAAAATTTCTCCAAAAGTTAAAAAAAAAAATACCGAGGAAGATAGATATTTTTAATATAACAGAGAACAACTTCGAGAATCAATCCTCTAGAAACACATTATTGCAAGTAGGAATTGTAGGGAATGTTTTGCGAGTCAAGAATTTAAAATACATTCATTTTAGCATATAACATATACAAATAAAAAGCTTAATGATGCCATTAAAAAAAAGGTAAAACCTTTATGACAACAGCCGCTAACTGGAGCCAACACAAACCACAACAACGATTAGTTCGAAATTATTTAACAAACATTTTTAATTCTTTCTTTTTTTAATTAATATGTATAATCATTTGATTTAAATGAATTGTCTTACCTAAACAAATGAAAAAGGTTCCTTTTAAATATACCGGATGATTCAAAATGGACTGATATTTTTAATTTTCTTCCATTTTTTCGCGGTAAAACCAGAGAAGAAATTTTATATGCTATTATCTGTAAACACTGAAGTTAAATTATGGAAAAGTACACACTTGAACAACGCTTAAATTTTGTAAAAATAACAATATAACGAGTTTTCGAGAAAAAAAACATATTTAAGCGATGAGGTACATATTCTTCTTACCGGCTTTTTCAGTAAAGAAATGTGTCCAATTTGAAAATCAAAAAATCCCCAAAAAATTGAACTTCCTATGCATACTCGACGGGTCACGGTTTGGTACGGATTTTGGACTGGGGGAGGGGGTTGATTATCCTTACGTCTTCGAAAATGAAAATGGATGCCGTTACAGTCATGAAGCTCGATATCGTAAAATGTTTTCTAACTTTTTAAGTTCTAAAGTTAATTATATGGATGTGGAGGTCATGTGGTTTCAATAAGAATGCGCAGCATGCACACTGCCAATGAACCCATTCATTTATGGCAAGAAGAATTTAATGGTTCTCTTATCTCGCAGCGGGATGATATGAATTGGCCCCAAAGATCATGTGACTGTATACCGTTGGACGTTTTTCATTGAGGTTATCTTAAGAATAAACTGTACATCAATAAACCACAAACATTTTATGATCTCAAAGAAAACGTTTGACACAAGATTGCCGACATTTCCCAGCAATTATGTCAACATATTTTGGAAGATTATATAAAAAAGTGAACATATGGAACCAAGGCACTCATTTGTCAGATGTTTTGTATCACACATAACCTAAATGTCGCTACTTTCTAATAAAAACAAAAATATTATCAAATAAAAAATGTGTTTTATTAAAAATTTAAAATGTCAACTCATTTTAATTTTAATTTTCGACACCTATAGACGAATCATTAATTTAAAAACAATAAATAAATAAATAAAAATTAGTTTTAAATTTATAAATATCTAATTATAAAATTAACACATGATATTAAATTATTCCTAGAATAATACATCAAATTTTCAGAAAACCTAAGTTAATATTTTATTTAATTACAGGTTTATTCCAAAAGAATAATTCAATTATTATTTTTAGCAATTCATTAAGAGGCAATTACAAAAAATTATATTTAAAAAAAAAGAATTCATGTTGCCAAGTAATACTAAAAGAAATATACATAAATATACGGCAAATATAATTGCCGAAATAAAATAAAATTTAATCTTCAAGTTAACTATCAATTTTTCTATTACACATACTAGGGATTTAAATATATGATTTACGTTGAATAAATATAATTTTAAAACCGAAATATTTTAATTTATTAATCTAATAGTTGTTCAATGTAAAAGAGAATACGTATGGAGTCGAATGGACGTGTAGAAGAAACCGATCGGGCAATACGTTGCTTAGCAACTGTTATATCTTAATTAAATTCTGCAAATTTCTGTCTATCCATTCGTTGGTCGTGCGTAAATTTTGCTTGCGAGAATGCGTTATCCATATTCAAACATTACGCTACACCGTTTTTCTCTTTCAAATGTACCGCTTTCATTGAATTTCAATTCTAAAATGTTATTAATGTGTTCACACATGTACAATACACGATGAAATATATTAATACACTCTCCTATATTTATTTACGTTTGATAATCAATTGTTTAAACATTTTTATTATAAAAATATAAAGCAATAAAATACTATTCACTAGATACATCTCTTTGTTGATCAAAATAATTAATCATACTAATGGTAATACTAATGTAATAGTAATCCTAATTAATCATACTAATGGTAATGGTATGGAAGCTGGCATATTATCTCTTCTTGATGATATCAAATACCTTGGAGTACCTTTTAATCTTACGCTGAAATAATTTTTATTAAAATAGATTAAATTATAATCACGAAACATAACAAATTAAATTCAAACAAACGTAATGATATTTTAATTATACCATATGAGTAACTTTCAAAGGTGGTAAAACATTTTACCACCTTTGAAAGTTACCTAGCCGATATTAAAACAAGTTTTAAGTCAAAGACTTTGCTGTTGTAGAACGGTAGAAATTCTAAAAATCTTGAAATTTTTTTATTAAGCATGATTATAAGTAATTTATGAAGAAGTTGCCGCCGTATATAACTACGGATGGACCTTTATTAATCTGAGTAGTATAATTTCTTAATAGCAATTTTAAATTTGGGAAAATTTTTAAATTATAAAACTAAAATGCTTGCCTCTGAAGTTTCCGCGGATGGGATTGTCGATGCTGCTGTTACTAGGCAATTATTAATACCATTGACGACTCCGTCAGTGGTAGCTTCGCAGCCTGTCCCAAGCCAGGATAAAAGAGGGTTGGAAAGGCATGGCAAACTACCCGTAAAACCTGCCAGGAAAATTCCAATTGCAAAACATCAAAACGAAAGTTCAGTCATTGTATCCCTTGATGGGACCCCCGGATCAGTGGGCATCCGAAATTCTCTGGGACATCAAACGGCGAGTAGGAGCCACTATGAGCAACGGCCGGGCGCCAGTAGCTAAGGGCATTATGACGTGGCTGGGGAAAATTCCTGCGGAATCCCTGTTGCTGATGCATCCAGTGGTGAAAGACCCAGTTTGCGCTGACAACAGACAATCACAAAATAGCAACATGGAACGTTCGAGGTATGATAATTACAAATATCAGAAAAGTGTACATCGTAAAAACTGAAATGAAATACTAGATATTGATATCCTTGGAATTATAGAACTGCATTGGACTGGTAGCGGATATTTTCAATCGGACGATTTTACCATTTATGACCATGTCACCACTCGAAGAAACAGGGTAGCTTTCATAGCTCGCAAAAGCATCTATTGAACAGTTAAGAGATATATAATATTGAACGAACGAATTGTGGCCATCCGAGTAAGAGGAAGATCCTCATACTCGTTACTGAACGAGTAACATTCAGCCTCTTACTCGGCTGAATGTTACCCTCGTCGTGGTCTATGTTCCAACGGCAGATGCCTCGGAAGATGTTCTAGAATCATTTTACGCTGGCCTGCAAAAAACCATTGAAGCAAGACCAAAACGGGATATTGTCTACATCATCGGAGATTTCAATGCCAAGGTCAACAAGAAGCAGGCATTGTCGGACCTCCTTTGAACTAGGTAAAAGGCATGAGCCAGGAGATTGCCTGGTTCAGTTCTGCTTGGAAAACAGCATGTTAATCACAAACACTTGGTTTAAACAGCACAAATAGTGGTTTTATACGTGGACAACGCCCAATGGACAATATCGGAATCAAATTGACTACATTTTATGCACTCAACGCTGGAAATGTTCAGTAACAGCAGTGAAAACGTATCCTGAGGCAAACTGCGGTTTAGATTTAGGTAAAACTGTGGTTTTTATTTTGGCTCTAAGTAGCCAAAATAAAAACCAAAATAAATTAGCCAAATAATTAATTAGCCAAAATAAAGTAGCCAAAATAAATTTTAGCAAAAATCAAAAAGCACATTCCGCCGAAAAAATTTGGTAAGTCAAAAATACCAGCAATGTATTCGATCGAGGTAGGAAATCGATTTGAATTATTTAATTCAGATGAAAGACAATCAGAAGAAATACGTAAAGATATCAGTTCCATTACAATGGATGTAGCAAAAAACTTGTCCCATTAAAACTACATAGAAAAGAAAAAAAATGGCTATCAGAAAACACCATCACAATTGCAGATCAATGAAGATTAGCCAAAGCAATTGGTAATCGAGATGAAGTAAGGAATCTAAATACGGAATTTCAATGAGCCGCTAGAAAGGACAAAGAGTCATATTGGGAAAATCTATGCAAAGATCTCGAGTATGAATTTGGTACGGGGTACACCAGAAATCTCTTCGAACAAGTCAAGAAAATAAAATGCCTTTCAGAGTGCTCGCCAAAATACGCGGAAAGATAGAAACGAGAAAAATTTGACGGATCAGAAAGCAATAAAGAGTAGATAGAAGCAATATACCGAGAAACTATACACATGCGTAGATGAACCCAGCATTCCCCAAGATGGTTCTTGGGAAACAAACAGGAACAAACAATTTTGGAATCTGAGGTCTTCCGGGCGCTGAAACAGCTTACTAGCAATAAATCTTTTGGCATCAATAACATTCCAGTCGAATTTCTATATCCAGCACCACTAGCTTCTCTAACGAATCTATGTCAGAAAATCTGGGAATCCGATAGATGGCCCTGTGATTGGAGAAGATCAATCTTCATCCCATTACGAAAAAAAGGAAATACCAGAGAATGCTCAAATTATCAAACAATTGCTGGCATGTAAAATCATGCCAGCAAAATACTTCTGAAAATCATACAAGAACGAATGAAACACTTATCGAAACAGACAGAACTGCCTGCCGTTAAGGCAGGGTTAAGATGTGGCCGTGGCACTCCCGATTCAATTGCAAATCTTCACTGGATCATGAAAAAATGCCATGTATACCAGAAAGAGCTGTACATCTGATTCATAGATTACAGCTCATATTTCGACTGCGTCGAACATGCAGAACTGTGCGAGATCTAGAGAAATTAGGCGTGCACAACTAGATGAGTCGGATATTAGTGTAAAATAAGGTGGCAGGAACATCAATAATTTTCGGTATGCAGATAACACAACTTTATTAACTGAGACAAAAAGCGGCCTGGAAAAATTAATTCAGAGAATCAAAGACGAAAGCGAAAATTAGGCATGTATCTCAATATCATGAACACAAAAATAACGACAACTGCAGGTGATGGCAATATCAAGATAGAAATAATGGCGACGAAATTGAATGTGTCCAAGAGTTTTCATTTTCCTTGGTTCCAACATCAACCGCCATGCAGAATATGCAGCTGAAATTAAACGCTGTATAGCACTTGGATGAACCGCGATGCTTAGTATGCAGAAGGTTTGAAAAGTAGAGATGCCAGATTGAACACAAATTGCAGACTTGTAGAGGCGATAGTTTTTTCAATTACCACGTACGGTTGTGAGAGTTGGACTCTCAGGAAATCAGAACGGCGGAAATTCGACACGTTCGAGTTGTGGTGCTGGCGAAGACTGTTGAGAATTCCATGAACCGCCAGAATCACAAACAAAGAAGTCCTCGAACGTATAAAATCGGAATTTCACTCGAAGCTACGATCTCAAGACTTAAACTGACATACTTTGGCCACGTCATGCGCGCAAATTGCATAGAAACTCGGAATATGCTCAGTATGGTCGGCGGAAAATAAGAAAAACAGGACGACAACGTACAAAATTGACACGATCAAAAGTGACACCAGGAGGACAATAGCGCAGATTAAAGAAGCCGTACATGATCGACAATCGTGAAGAAAATTCGCCTATAGTAACGCCAAGGGTCGAATAAGACTGAATGGCTAATCATCACACTACAAAATATATTTCTTAAAGTAAATTGAAAGCATAATTTTATAATACATTTTTTTTTTCTAAGCAAATATGCAGTAAATTAATGAATGGCTTCTGTATAGTAAATATTTTTATTTTTTCACGTTTTAATACAATGTCTGAAAAAAGTATATCTCTTAATCACACGATACGCTTTTGAAAAATTTAAATTAATAAACGCAAAATAATTTGAAGATATTTCAAGTACTGCTGAGTTTTCACCAATATAGATTTCTAATAACAAGATGTAACACGTTCTTATAATCTAGAAAACTATATTACAAAAATGAATGGATTTAATAGATGCATTTTAAAATCTTATATGTAATATACGAAATGAGAACATTAATAAATTTCTTTTCGTTTTAGCTATGTAAATTAAACATTTTTTTAAAAGAAAAATAAATAAATTTCAAACATTATTTCGCGTACTTTCAAAGCAAATTTAAATATCAGACGAAAACTGCAATAAATAATCAAAAAAGATTGTAAATATAAATTTATATTAATATAAATTTTACTACAAAAACTCTTCTAATAATTATTCGGCTACAACTTTTTTTTATTATAATAAATATTCATAAAATTAAAATGGTATTAAATTGTCACAACTTTTCAACAGTTTTATTAAATGTAAAACACACTTTACGTTGAAAGCGTATTTTTTTTGTATTAACATTTAAAGAGAAAAATCGAAAAAAAATTTGCATTTAAATAGCATAGATATAAGGTCTACATTTTTAACAATGAAAAATCAATTAAGTTTAAAATGTTAGATTATTTTTTAGTGAATACAATTAAACAAATACAAAATAATCTTTGATCTGAGCGATTTTACATTTGGATGTATAATGAACATATATTGTATTTGTTTTTTGATGCTAGAAAGAAAATGACAGTACTATAACTTTTAAGAAACTTATCGAAATTTGAGTACTTACTTTAATATCGAACTACGTGGATAACTTATAATTAAAACTAGCATCCCCGTCGCGGCTTCGCTCGCGCTATTTAACTTCAAAAAGTGGAAATATTTTTTAATACTTATGTGTGAGCTGCTACTATAAAATAAAATATTTATATAAAGGATGTGGTCCCGAAATCAAATTTTTAATGAAATCAGAAGGATATTGAAGTTGTTTTAAAGAAATATTTCCCCCACAGCCCAGCAAAGCTAAGGATTTACAACATTCCATTTTTGGGCAATGCAATGTTACACATATTTTAATCGTATTAACTATTTGAATATCTTTAAAATTCAGATAATCAATTTCAAGATAATAATAATCAAAAGCTGAACATGCAATTTCATTTATCATACAATATTCCTGGAATATTTATATCCCAGGGCATTTATCTCGCAAACTATGGGAAAGAGTATAAAAATGATTTAACACTATTTTATTACACTGTCTCTGATGGTTAGCCACTGATGGTTAATCTTCAAAAAAAATGTCCAAGGTCATATTGGTGACCACATATTTCATTATACAATTTTTTGATCCTTTCATTGTTAGGGTCAAAAATAGGTCATTCCATTTGAAAAAAATTGTGTTAATATTAAAATAAAGTTAAGATCAATCCCAAGGTCAAATCCAAGGTCACCATGAAGTTTCTCTCTCCAATCTGAGTATCTTTTATATTAGGTCATTTTTTTTATCGTGCGTAGTTTACGAGAAAATCGCCTAAGGCTATTAAAATGAAACACCCGATATACGAGTATATGTAGTAATGGAAGTTTGCCGGTTGCAGCAAAAGGTTTAATTAACTGTGAACAGAGTTTGAACTGAATCAATCGAATGAATAATATTACATAATAATAAAATTAAATTTGCATTAAATAATCTATCCAATTACATAAAGAGGAAGAGAGTTTTGTTTTTTCGGAATAAACAAAGACCTTCTCGATTAATCGCAACTAAATTTTTACTAATGTTCCTTTGCTTAACTGAGAAGGTTTTTGTAAATATTTCATCTCGAAATATCTAATATATTTCGAATATATATATATATATTTATTATTATTATTATTTATTATATTATTATTAATATATATATTTATTTAAAGTGGATATTTGCCGGTTGAAGCACAAACTTAAATGAATTGTGAACTGTGAATGTCTGTCACTGTATGAGCTAGGTTTGAACTGAATGGTGTGAATATCTAAAAACTAACTCCTAGATTTTTTGAAATTCCGAGTTTCAAGGGTTAAAATGGATTTTTGAAATTTTTTTCAATCCCTGTTAATTTTAATCCCTGTTATTTCTTTAATTTCTCGGTAAAAAATAAAGAAATTAACCTGATTTTTGGTGAGTGTAATGTTCACGTCAATAAACCTATTTCTAGAATTTTGAAATTCAACCTTGAAAGGAGATGAAGAAAGGTAAAAAAAATTTTTAACAATGATTTTTAATTTTCCTAACCCCGGCTGTAGTAAACGAGGTATTCAGTATATTTGGGCTTGCAAATACTCTTCAGACAAATATTTAAAAACCATTTTCGGTTTTATCTAATTCCGATTTTTTAAGGGGTGCAAAGGTATACGGCGGTGTGGGTCAACCATTCCGATTTTTTAAGGGGTGCAAAGGTATACGGCGGTGTGGGTCAACCTCCGTTACTGAATGTGTGACTGGCTGCACCTGCCTCCGGTTATTTTATTAAAAACCATAAAATAAAAAATATTGACCGCTATGGAAAACGCATGTAACCGTGTAGTGCAGGCAAAGCTGCGACGGTGAGCTAATATTAGTATATAATATATTAATAATATAGTATATATTAATAAATTATATTAATTATCTGAAAATTTATTATTTAAAAAATAATAATATAGGCCTATTATGGGAAAAAATCAATGAAAAATCATCTTGGATAATAAATTTATTATTCTATTTTTCAAATGGTTAAACAACAAATAAGCAGTATTAAAAAGAAAAAAAATTAAATTACGGGAAAATCAAATACCTGAAAATCGGAGAGAAGGTTATTAAAAGTGAAAAATACTTGAAATAAAACACTTAAATCTTTCATTCATTAACTTCAATGTCTATAATATCGTTCTTTAAAATCTCTTTTTTAAGTGTATCATCTATATTAAGTGAAGCAAAATTTTAAAGGCTGAAGAAAAATAAACGAACTGTAAACGAATCATTTTCTGAAGGTTTTTCTTTGCGTAAGATTTATATATATATATATATATATACACACACATTTGAGATAAGATAATTCAAACACAGAGTAAGCGGCATATTTTGTTTATATTCCAATTTATTACTGTAACTCTTTTTGTCAACACTAATCTATAATATAAAAATAACTACGAAGTAAATGGCGTAAACAAATTTATATAAAAGAAATTGAAACTTAAACGAAGCGTTAACCTACATTGTTATTCTAAACATAAAAGAATAATATAATCCCTTGTTCAGCTACTTGGATAAACTATAAAAAGATATTGATTTTCATGCAATTTATCCAATTTTATATCCCTTAGCCTATTTATCAAAATGCTTTATTTATTTCAAATTAATAATATTTAAGAATTTCAAAATCACCTGTATTTTCCTAAACTGAGAAGGACTTCTAAAATAAATCTTTTTGTTTGCAAGGATGCAGCGATAAAATCTGATTTGATCAGTTAGATTGTACATTTTTTAAAAGAATAATAGTTCAAGTTTTAGGCTCAAAATAATTGAAAATTTACAAATAAATTTATAAGATAGTGATATCTGAATTTGCAAGATAATTGAAGATATTTTGGGCTAGAGTGGTATTAGTTAAATTTACTCTTTCATTAAAATCTGCTCTAAACCAATCATATGATAAATATAAATGCGTAAAGAAGAAAACTATCACCAAAAAATTGGAGGAAGACTGTGGAAAATGATATAAAAATATTTTGTTTAAATCCAAGAGTATTCCAGATTAGAAGAAATTGGCGTAAAAGAACTAGGATGATAATCACAAACAGCTTCGAGATTTACAATCGATGGAAAGAAAAATAAGAAGAAAAGCAACTTATAAAAATTGTTTTTAATTGCACATTCCAGGATTCCAATTCTTTATATTTTCGCAAATTTTAAATGACGTTCTATTTATAAAATATGAGGCAGATTAACTTTAGAAACATACAGACTTTTATTTTTAATTAATCAAATCGAGCTTCCCTTTAAAAAATTATGTGCGATTCATATTTTTTTATCTTGCACACTCAATACCAAATGAATAATTCATCATCTTTCAGTGTAACATATCTTTTTACAAAACGAATGATTGATAAGAACTAAAACAGTGAAAAATTGTTTTCATTATTTTTCAATAATTTTTGTCTCAGCGTTGTTTTTGTTTTCAAAACTTCCGCGTTAATTTTTTTTTTGTTTTACATACGTGTCGTTTTGTGGGCTGAGGGTAGGCTGGATCGATAAAAACGAGTGAACAATTCAACTAAATTATGAAACTTAATATTTAAGGAATATTAATATCTAGTATGACAATTACCATACATTATATATATATTTTTCTATCCTTGATTTAAACCAAATATTTTACGTAATTTTCCACCGGCTTCTTCCATCTGATACGTGATGGCCATATCCTGCTTTTTCCCTTCCACATATGGATGTACATGCTTTAGATTTGGGAAATTCATCTGCCACAAAAATATTTGCATACATGAAAAAAGAACCCTTTTTTTCTTTTTAGCCTGCGGGAATCACCGTCAGGTATTACTTCAGAGGATGAATGAAGATGGTATGTGTGAGTGTAAGTGAAGTGTAGTCTTGTACAGTCTCAGGTCGACCGTTTCTGAGATGTATGGTTAATTGAAACCCAACCACCAAAGAACACCGGTGTCCACGATCTAGTATTCAAATTCATATAAAAGTAACTGCCTTTACTAGGATTTAAACTTGGAACTTCGAAATCAGCTGATTTGCGAAGACGCATTCAACACTAGTCCAACCCGGTGGGTTCATAAAAAAGAATTTATTTGTCTTCAACTGGTACTTCTCAAGCTTCTTGATGTTTTTCCCGAAAAGCTAATGAAAATTCATCTCCATGAAATACTGTATTCATAACTAACCAGCAACAAAAATTAGACCTAAGATCCGTACCAATATCTAGAAAAAAAGATGTGATCTAACACAATCCTCTGAATTTGAAAAAGGTCTCTCCAACATATACCAGATACTCTCATTTCAGCTGATATTTGTCTAGTAGGCATTCTGTCACTAAGATCATCCACACTCATGTACTGTTCCCCCCCCCTAATTTTCTGTGGGACTTCTACCGCCCCCCTGAAGGGTTTCAGCACCCAAAAGAGAGCTTTATCGCCCACTTTGAGAACAAATGCTCTAGACTAACTAAACATAACACAGTCATCAGTTTGGCCTCTGCCATGATGCCACCGATTTAAATGCCTCGACTGACATTTCCATTAGTGTATTTACACAACTTACTCGTACTGACGCCTTCGTACAACGTCTTCCAATCACGACCACAGACCATAACGTACAACCCTCAAATATCAAATTAACCGATTCGCGGAATCGGTTAATTTGATCCGAGGCGTGGATCCCCACACCTTCCTCTAACACCGAAGGTTTCACATAAATCTCTTCCCATATCTAACTTTAATTATACTATGCACTCGGATCATTTCTTGATTAAATCTTTATACAACAAAAATACTATTCTCATACCAGCAAAACAACTACTGATCGCTTTTCGCAAATCTTATCCCAATTCTTAAGTTGCTTTACGATCAATACCCAGCAATCCGCTTTATATTTAAAAAGCACAGCCATAGTTTTATAAGATTTTACAATGTTGTTTTTCACTATTCGTCGGTTCATATAGAATGTAAGCAAGAAGTTGTTGATTTTATCCTTGAATAAAACTGGTATCTCATAATAAATTCACAAAAAAGTGCCAATTTTCTATACATTAAGTTGAATACGTTCTAATTAAAACTTACTTCACGATTTTTTTGAGGATTAAAATGAAATATTGATAGTTTGTATTTTAATACAAATTTCTTATACCTAATAATAAAAGACCTAATTAGTTAATATATAAGTATTTGATAAGTACAGATAAAATCGATAATAATTACTATTAGGTTTAACCAATGGAAGTCTATTTTAATTTTTTTTTTTAAGAAAATATGCGACTTAGAAACCTTTCCCAATTTTCTGAATTTTCTGCCGAATAATCTTTGTTTTATAAAAAATAATATTAATAAGATCTACGAGATACTGCGGAAAAAAGTTAGCAATAAAAGATTATCTTGTAAACGTATTTATTTTTTCCTTGGATCTATAAAAATTAATAAAGACATTACATTACTGAAAAATAATATAATAAAAACTAATTACTATTTCATAGAAATATATATATATATAATATTAAATATTCCTCTGCTAGTTTTGTCAAATTTACATACACTAAGTAAAAATTTTAGAACAA
The DNA here is from genome assembly GCF_047948215.1 of Lycorma delicatula. Lineage (NCBI taxonomy): Eukaryota > Metazoa > Arthropoda > Insecta > Hemiptera > Fulgoridae > Lycorma > Lycorma delicatula. The sequence goes on from NC_134458.1 coordinate 183,946,299, forward strand.
AAATTCGATTAAATTAAAAATAAATTATAAAATAGCATTTAAAAATAAATATTACAATTGGAAATGTTTTTAGTTTTCAGTTAAACTCTGCTCTTCCATTCAAGAACAAACTAATAAAAAAAATTATTCTAAATATTACAAATTTTCAATAAATATCTTATTAAAATAAAACTTTAAATATAAAATTTATAAAATAAAAATAATAGCAAAAATAAAAATAAAAAATTTGTTAGTAAAAATACAATCCTTAAGCCAGATACTCATTTCGATTTCTGAATAATGATCATCAGCAGATACAGGTGAATAGAATTAAATGGAAGTATAAAATTAGTATTTATAAAATAAATAAATTGAAAAAAATTATTGACATAAAATACATAATAAAAAAAGCCGGAAATGAATTTCAAAACTTTTCCTGCTAAGCCAGTAGTAAAGACATGCAATTCATTTTTGACATTTTAAAAAATGAAATAAATATTTAAATCAAAGTTGTAATTTTCTCGAAAAGCGGAGGTGAGCATTTTTAGCTAATTATTTTTCAATAAATACTAAAAAGGACTGTCAAAAAATTAGAATTTTTACATTTTAAATGCAATGGATAACGTACAAGATGGAAATAAATTAAACACAATTTTTTCAAAAATTAAGAATATATTTTTTGTTGCCACAGATCATTGGAATGGGACGGGCAAAAACTTGTGATAATGGTTTGAAGGCCTACTGATGTAGATGTAAATAAATATATACGAGTATATAGATGCAAAAAACTAACTCCCTTTTCTGAGGCAAGATTTAACTAAAAAAAAATAAAAATATATAGTCAATTTTTTTTGTGGGAGGGAATGTGATTATTAATAAAATTGTTTGGTAATTTTTGTTATTGATAAAAAAAACTTTTTTTAGGAGGAAAATGTTTTTACGTAAGGGCCCGAGTAAAGACTGACGTTTTATTTCGGCCAAAACATCCCCACCCGTTTTTCCAATTTTTGCAGAAATTTAATACATCTTTTCCTATCGCAGGTATTACTTGTCTTCCTAGTTTGAAGAAAATCAGTCATCGAGGTCCAGAATTATAAGATCAAATACAGGCCAACATACTTACGTGCATACGCACAAACATCCGTCTCATAAAAATAATTTTTTTGACTTGGGAGCATTGGAATAAAAAAATTCTTTCGGACATTATTTACAATAAATTTATTTTTTAATAAAATTTTTGTAATATCTCCTCAAGGCGCAACTTACAAAAGTCCAAATGTTTTACATACTTTTTTTACCCTTTTTTGTACACTCCTAAGTGAGATTAAGACGCTCCTATCTTCGTCAACCGAAATGTCGGTTGACTTCGGCGGGATTGGCGAGCGGGGTTTGTTGTATTACCTAACCGGATGATATCCGACTACCAATAACATGACACATTTGTATATAGAATGCAAACACACCCGACCAGTACAGTACAGTAACTCGTAAACTAAACACAGCAGCAGGAAAGGGGCAAACTTTCAGATCACGTATTGTACACATTTCCGTTATTGCTATAGCTGGGAAAGTAAAAATAAATACTTTATAAACACAATACAAGAATATTTTTATCTTAAGTTTGTAAATTTTATATTTAAAAATGTTTTATTTATTTATTTTTTTGTTAACATTTCTTTTATATTTACTTTTTTTTATTTATTCTTACATCAGTTCCTCTCTCTTTCTACTTATGACTATTTAACAACTGATTATTAAGGATTATTTTTTCAGTAAATATTTTTTGAAATGTTTCTTTGTCAGTCCTATCCTTATATAATTGAAAAAATATTAAGTTTATTTTTTACTATAATTTTTAAAATGTCTTTTGTTTATATAATAAATTAAATAAATAATTAACGTACTATATGTTTTGGCAAGAAACTCATATTACTTGAATTAAAGCACATTTAACTAATTTACTAGTTGCAAGATTGAAGGATTAATAGAATTACCGGTTAGTTATATCCGCATAAAGTTTATGTAAATTTCACATTCATGTAAAATTAATACTATTTGCATGTTCAAGTAACTTTATAATAATATATTCATAAATTGTATGAGCTGATTTTACATTTATTAACAAGTATTATTAATTATATTTCAGTTTAGTATTTTTTTTTTTTTTTCAATGTAATAATTACTGCTGTAATAAGAAAATTTTAATTAATTAAAAAAATAATCTAATAAAGATTTTGCTCATCTTATTTCCCCTTATTTGCGTAAAACTCTTACTCTTTATCAACTCATAAAATTACTTAACTTACTATGAATTTATGTATATTATCTATAATAAAATATTTCTGATTCAATATTTCTTTTAAACTTATTAAAAATTATAAAAAATTCACACGATTTTAATGTTCTGCTTTGGGACTTTCTCCAAACGTAACCAAAAAAAATTGACAAAATATTTTTTTTTGTTTATCTGTTATTATCTACAGCTGGTATACCTCATAGAGGCTGGTAAGTAAATCTAATTAATGATAACTACGTGAAGAGAGGTCCCAGACGAAACCCTTCATTAAAGCATACAAAGGTTCAACACCTCATATATAGAAAAAGCAGCACTTGCGTCCAAGTAAAGTTCAATACTCAACACAGCATCAGAAATGAATCGCAGATAAAAAGTACAAAAATAAAAACAATGTCATTAGTACCATAAGAAAACAACACTATAAATAAAACAAATATTCGTTGGTAATAGATGTAGCTGTAATTTGTACTCTATTAAAGTGACGTTCACTACACAGTGACAGAATGATTCTGTGTTCCCTCTCCTAGGTTTCTTTTCCGGTCATTTCTCTGGTTACATCTCCCGAGTCCAGCACGTGGAAACGTTTTAGTCACCTGATGTCATCGCTGCTGTCCAACAGATTTACTGCCAGATAATTTACATGTTTGTCTAATCTCTGTTTATATCGCGAGCTGAATTTTTGGATCTCTTCGTAAACAGATGGTAATCCTAGATAATCATTAATTTCTTTAACTCTAAAAAACCAATACGTTTTTATTACGGTCCTCACCAATTTATTTTACAATCTTCGAATTATTTCAATATTTCTGTGACTCGTGATCCCCCAAAGCTAGGATTCCGTTCGTCTAGATAGGTTTAAGGAAAACTTTGCACATCAACAATTTATTAGATAAGGATAAGGATAACTGTGAGTTTCTGCCCAGCAACCAGTTTAGTTACCTCTACTTGATGTTAAGTTGTTTCTTCTTAGGTTATGATCCAAGTGTAGGCCAAGGTACCATACCCGATCCACGTGAAAGATATAGACGCTTTCCAGGTGGATCCGTGGTCAATCACCCCTTCTCATCGTAAACGTCACATGGCTCGATTTGTTCTGATTCACCCTTATTCTCCATTTTGTATTTCGTTTTTTTTAGTCTCGCGCCAATCTCGACAAATCTGATTGTAATTTAGCAAAAGATTGATTCGGATCATCGTCATCAGCTAGGATTGTCATGTCGTCTGCAAACGATGGGATAGTGGTGTAATCCGAAGCAGGAAGGTCTGATGTGAAAGTCGAATGCAGAACAGGGCCCAGAACAGAGGCCTGAGAAACTCCCGACTTCGTATTGAAGAACCCAGATAATTCCTGACTAAATTTAACCTGGAAAAAGCGCCCATCAAGGTAACTCCACAGGACTAAGTAAAATGGGTAAGGTGATTACCCATTAGTAAAATGGGTACTCTGTTTAACTTTACAGCAGACCAGGCAGCCAGACAAACGCTGCTCAGCACTACTTTTCTTTCAAGATGTGGTTATGATGGTAACAGCTCTATGTATTTATTTGTTGATAGAGTGCCCACTCCTGAAGTCAAATTGATGATGTGGTATAATCACCTCTCGTTCGAAGATAGGCTACAACCTCCGGAGAAACAGTTTTTCAAAAACATGGATAGTATCGATATAAGTCTGTAGGAAGTAACATCATGAGGAGGTTTACCTGGCTTCGGGACGATTATTATATGGGAGACCTTCTACTCAGATGGGAAACACGTTGTTCTGAGGATCCCATTGTAAAGGTATGTTATGTATATGCCTTTTGTAATGCCTTCCCTTTACTGTTTACTCCTAGTACCTCCGATGTGGAAGAAGTCTTAATTGGTAAACACAGAGGGATCGGTCTGACCAGAAATTCTTTTATTTAATCTTCATCAAGACCCTGTACGTCCAGCGATGAAAATAGCTTGCTCAAATGAGAAGCAAATAAATCGGCCTTTTCGGAATCACTCTTAACCCATGTCCCATTCGAAGCATTCAAGGGAGCCGATGTAGGTGGAGCTCCCTGGAGATGCTTGGCGACTTTCCGTAGAGTTACGGCCAATATTCAGGGGGAAAGATTCTCAAGGAACTCCTTGAACGTTTCTTTTCTAATGGACTTCAGCAGTCCTTTTAATCTAGCCCACCGGGCTGATTTAATGGTTAACTCGTCATCGCAAATCACCTGATTTCGAAGTCGAGAGTTTTAAGGTTAAAATCCTAGTAAAGGTAGTTAGTTACTTTTATACGGATTTGAATACTAGATCGTGTATACCGCTGTTCTTTGGTGGTTGGGTTTCAATTAACCACACGTCTCAGGATTGGTCGACCTGAGACTGTTCAAGACTACACCATTTACATTCATACATAGAGAAGCCTAGGCAGCATTAAGGTACTTTAGGCAGCATTAGAGCCTTTTCACCAGGCGCTTCATCAAATATAACTTCAACTTACTACGCAATAAATGTTTATTTACAGAATTAAAAACAGTTATTATTTCGTTTTCTTTGTTACAGTAAATTATCCTTTAAATAATAGGGTGGAGGGGAATTCAAGTCAACAGAATTAATATTGTGAAGTGGAAAATTTAGATTTTTCGGACTGAGAATAATTTTATTATATTTAGGATAACGTGAAGTAAATTCTTTTATAAGTTAAAACGTTAATGCACGATTAGAGGTTTCATTAAGAAGAACCGTATAACAATTTAAATATTCAGCTAAACAATGGAATGAACTCATTTATTATTATTCTTGTAGATTTTTTAAAATTTTTAGTGATTTGCTGAATCATGAACTCGTTTAAGATAAATTCAAATAATTGATTTTTAAATTTCATTCATTTATTATTTTACATTCTGCACGTTAACCCCCTTTGGATTGTAATATTCAATTGATAGTCTATTCTACAAAGAGAAAATATGTTTTTCTTTTATTAACCCTGTGAATTAAAAACTAATTTTTACCTCTGGTGCCTATGACATGAATTTGTTTACTTAAGAAGATATTTTACATGACCTTCCACACCAAATTTTGTTTTTTATCATTAATCTAATAAAATAAAGATAATTCGGAAATCTCTGCAGAGTAAAATTCCATGCCTTAAGTTCAGAAATTGTTCAGGGCACATAATTTTTTTTTTTACCTACATCAGTCAGATCAGTATGTATTATTAACTATGAATAAGTAATAAATTATAACCATGAGAAAGAACCAAGCGAACTATTACACTAAAAATTTAGAACAACTCGATCTCGATCCTTCGACATTCTCAATAGAAAACTAAAGTATTAAATTAAACTCTTTAATGTATTATTTAAGAATAGGGTAAACCGATATTCAGAAGTCAACAATTAGATTGGAAAAATAGGAAATTAATTAATTATACCTGAATCAGAACACGGCTAGGAAAATAAAATAAATTCAAAATGAGTGGTTTGATCTGTACAGAAGAGGTGTTGGTGATCACTAACCTTGTTAATATGTATTTTTAGAATTTGATAAAAATTTTATAGAAGAAGATAAAAGAATCAGTACAGAAGAATGAATCATTAAATTAAAATTAAAATCTTAGATAATTAAAAACCTCTTTAAAATTTAAACTGTATTGTCCATTATTAAACTTTCATCTCTAAAACCAGACAGCCTAGCTTGTTTAATCAGCACTCAAACGCCAAACCCTGATCATTACATCGTACAATCAATTTCGAGATGATGTATTCCACAATTTTTTCATCACACATCATACCCATTACATTGTTAACCGAACATTAATGTGTAGGACTATATAAAACCATCACTGTACATTATGAGTAATCATAAAAGTCCGATTCAACAAATTGTTTTTATTATTATTATTATTAGTATGTCAAAAGATACAAATTTAAATGCAACTAGTCAATAAATCGGTATCTTAAATAAGAAAATATAATCACAACACTCATTAAAATAAATAAAAAGGTATCTAAAATGCCCTAAATATTTTAAAAATTTATAAATTTATGCTAAATTAATAATTTTTACAGAATATAATAAACATTCTAATCTATTATGATAGTAACATATTTAAATTATTTCAGGGTACACGGAATAACTAACGTCGAATCTAATAGGCGGAATATGGAAAATAAATATGTAATGATTTAGTGAACATACGCTGAAAAATCACTAATCTTCATAAAACTTCGAAGTAGGGCTTTTTTTTAACTTGTGTATATCATAATTTAATACATCAATCGTTAGTGTTTTTAAAAATCAGTGTTGTTTGTTACACCGAGGGGTAAATTATTCATGATTTTATTTACATTAAAATATAACGTTTTCTATCAAATCCACAGAACTGAAATAAATAAAGGTGAAGAAATAGTCCCAAAATATTAAGGCACATATGTACAATTTCATCATTAACATAAGTATATGATGATGGTATATTTGGTCTTTTCTTCGCCAATAACAGCTGATACCTAGGCAGTTGACACCTAGGCAGCATTAAGATACAATCAATCCTAATGTACCCTTTATTAGTTATAGAGTGACTGAACAGTGCTAGTGCTATTGATGATGGATATAAACATAGTTAAGTACCTTTTGATGAGATACATCCATCAAGTTTAAATATGATTCGATTTGTCAATAAAATTAATATATTTTAACAATTTTTAGCCTTGAAAATCATGATATATATAAAATTGATGCTAAGAAACAGTGCAATTAAATAAATTAGTAGAAGTTCCTATCGTAAGTACGTACAAAATAAATGGTTTAAAACAAGAGGAGCAAAGGTTACGAAGAAATAAAGCGAAGAATAAGTAAAGTGTTTAAAAAACGAGAATGAAGATTTTTTAGAGAAATACGGAGAATAAAGAAAGTAATTGGCGGAAATAAAAAAAAAATCAAGTAAATAAAGTATGTATGGATGTGTGCGCACGCGCACACAAATACACACACACGCACACAAAATTCGAGAAAAAGAGGGTACATATATTTACATTTACAATAAAACAAAGACTAAAATGTAAGAACAAAAAGCAGTAGAATATGTGGAAATATCAACAAAAAGGGAAAGAAAGAGAAGACGAGAAAGAAAACAAAAACACTAGAAAACTGATTTATATTAGATTTAAAAAAAAATCATTGAAGTTACTAAAAGAACGATAAGGAAAGAAAAAAAAGTTGAAAATAAAAGATAGTCAAACAAGAATGGGCGAACGATTAATAAGAAAAGAGTAGAAAAAAAGAGGTGGAGTAAGAAATGAAGATATACAAGACTTGGGAAAAGTACTGCAGAAATATAGTTTAGTTTACTACAATAATTTTGATACTCTATCTAAAATTCTAATGTCAAAAACAACTTTCAAATATTTTAGTCTTTAGATTATAAGTTACTGAAAAGTACTTTAAAATTTAGCTCATGAAGAATTTACAACATTCAACGTAGATGGAAAAAAAACACGACTACAAACAGCATCTCACATTTTACAGTCAGCAGCCAAATTATGGAATACTAGTATTTTCTTTCCTTTTATAAAAGATTATGCAGGTTTTTATTTAATTTTTTTTTTTACAGTATGGCCATATTTATTTATCACATATTACAATATTCTGAAGCATGTTGGCATATTTTTCAGATACGGTAGCACCGTTCGTTAGTCATAAAAGCTTAGCATAGGCTTACATAGAAGCATACATACTCAGTGTATCATGTGGTACACGTCCACATGGCTGATGTGTCGCCACTGATACTTCATGACTATAAGCAAACAGAATTATTAATTACAATTCCTTATTCTATTGAGTTGGAGAGTAGCTACAAACTGTCTGACTGATAGTCTGCTGTGGACAGACCACATATTTAATCTAACGTTGTTAGGTGGGAACTACGCGTCCTTTACACGGAGAGGCCCAAAATAAACCAAAATAAATTGAGTTTACTGTCTGAAGAAAATGGATCCAATGATTATCGTCCCCACACGGCGCACGACAATTCAATCTTTACGTCATGTAGCGAATGTTTGTCGTGGATTTTCGATAGACCAATATCGCGAATTTTACGAATTAACGTAGTCACTAAAGTGGAACCACGCTTCGTCCGTCATGAAGAAGAGGTTTGAATCAAGTGAATCACTTTCAATTTCCTGCAGTGCTCATGTGCAATACCGTAGACGTTTATCCATGGTCTGTAGGCTTTAACACTTGTAAAGCCATGGCTTTACAATTGTGGTATCTTGCATGGCTACCATAGCAACGATCGACGATGTAGACTCTGAAGCCTAGTCAGGTTCCTCTTAATATGCAGGGTGACACCCCTGACCGGGGCAATATACAGAATGAAGGACGTTATGTTTGACATACTGATCCTCCTTTTGCATGCACGTGGCGCCGCTTGAGACAAGAGGACGCGCTTCAGGGCCGCGAGTGTTTTCTCCACCCGTTCAGGGACTGCAAGTATGTGATCACTGAACCTGCATGATCTATCAATGGTTACGCCCAAGTATCGGACGATACGCTTAGTTGGAATTACATTTTCTCCAACAGGCAAGTCTATTTGTCTTACCGTTCTCCTGCCAGCCAAAACGATGTATTCACTTTTGTGTGAAGACGATTGTAGACCATGATCCGTTAGCCAACCAGTATTTGAGAGAGGACAAGTTGCCTCGATCCCGGAGTTCTTGCCCGGACCTGCCGCCAATCAGTATAACTGAAAACCTGCCTGAAGAATATTTTAATCATGATAAAAACAATTCAGCAAAGATTTCTATTTACTTTATTTTCCCTACCACCATAATGGCACACCACGACTAAGGGTAGATCCTTGTATAGTTTTATACAGGATTTGGGGGGATGGTATGCCTCGAGTTCCTTTTTAAGGGCGTCGGGTGCCCAGGTGCTCACCAGCCATGTGAATCTGAACCAATATCTGTTTCGGTTTCGCCTGGTGGCTGATGAGTTGTGTGTCTGCGGGGAGGTCCAGTCCAATGTACATATGATGTACGACTGCCCGGCCCTTGGGGGGGCCAGAGACCGTGCCACCCTGGAACTTAGAGGTCAGGGGGAAACCTGGCCGCTCACAAGCGGCGAGGCAGTGTGGCGAGAGCCGCACTGTCGGACCGTGTGGGAGTTCCTCGATGAGGTTGCTATGTTCAACCGTCATCGGTAAATTTAAGGGATTAAATGTAATTGCATTTAGACTCCTAAAGCTTTGCTGCTGGAAACCAATTTACCTTGGTAATAGGGCTGGCCACCAGCCAAATCAGCTCCAAGCGCTGTTAAATGGTGGACAGGTACTAGCTGGCATACAGCGACCGAGGCGTGGCAGCCAAAATTGCTGTCTTTTTAATTAATCGACGTAGTAATAAGTTGTACAAGGGGTGCGCCTCCCCGATCTAGTTTTATGTTTGACAAGTGAGCGATTGGGACACTTCAGCGGGTGCTGTATGGCGCCCTGCTTGATTCGCTCACGCACGTTAGGTAGCTCACTAGGAGCTTTTAGGATTTGGGTCGCTAAACTGTTTGAGGCTCAGTAGCCGTTCTTGGCACGGAACATTTGGTCTATGCTCTAGGGCAACCGAATGGGGTGGTGGTGGGAGAAATGCCAGTTAACCAAATTTCCCTACCACCATCATCAAGACTGGCTGCGACAGGGTCCTACGGTGGTCACGACCAATGTAGGGACCCGTCTGCGGTGGCCAGTCTGCTGATCAGAGAGTGTCTGGAGCCGTCATGACCGCTGCTTCCAGATTGCCGTCTGTTAGACGCAGGCGGAGACCCGGGTATAAAGTGGTGGTTCTCTGACTTGAGTATGCTGTCCGCTAGAAGAAGATACCAGCATCGATCCCCATCGGGAATTATTGTTGATGACGTGCGAGCTGAGCATCTGGGGATCTGCCGGCGCTTCCGTAACGAGTTTGTTCACGCCATCAAGAAAGCCAGACTCAAGTGTTGCTCAGACTCCATGAGCGAGTTGCAGTGCAATCCCTGGCAGCACCATTGCATGTTACGAAATCATTTTACCGGCCAAAACCATTGCACGTGTTGTCCAGTGTTCGATGCGGGTTTGGTGGTCGGGATCACACATTAACATCTGGGCGACATACCACGCGTTCCTGGATACTTTGTTACCAGATGCTCCGGAGGGTGAAGCAGAGGTCGATGTTATGGCGATGGCTATGCCCTTCCCTAGCGCACGGGCTGTGGATCCCGTTGATATAGACCGAGTGGTTTCTGAAATGACACTGAAAAAGGCACCGGGGAATGACCAACTTGACTCAAATGACTGTCTTTCGCCAATGATTGTCTCCTTTTAGTTCGTGGTAATTTACGACCACAGCAGGAATTGTTGCCTAGACGAAATAAATTTTATTTATGGATGTCATATATATTTTTAGTAGTTGACGGGGTGCGCCTACCCATTTTAGCAAATATATGACAAGTAAGCGGTTGGGACACGTAAACCGGTGGTGTATGGCATCGCGTTTAGTCCGCTCACGCTGTTAGGTAAGGTATGTTAGGATACTGGTCGCCAATCTGTTCGAGGCTCAGTTGCCATTTGTGGCACAAACATTCGGTCTTATGCTTTAGGGCGACCGAATGGAGTGGTAGCGAAAGAAATGCCAAGCAAAGTAATCCTCTACCACCAAGTAAACACACATATAGTCCCTCAATGATTAATTAAATTTAAAAAAAATAAAAAAAAAGTAATATGACCCGGGATTCGAGCTCAAAACTTTCCTAAAAAAATAACAGAGATGCCACTCTACCACTGAAGTCAAAATCTAGGTACCTCAAAGTAAGTTACAAGCAATAATATTTGTTAATTTTTAAGAATAAGCATTTTCTGAAATCTCTTCAATCTTTACAAGAATAATAAATTAAAAATTACACGAGCGTGCTAATTTTAGTCGGTGATTCTTTTAAAGATTTATTTTATTGTAGATAAATTACATTATTTAGTATAGATAATTCCTGGTATTAAAAAGGACAGGAATATTAATTAATTTTTAGAAATATTCATCTTAAAATATCATAAATGCAAAAAAAGATCTCTCATACGCAACTGCAAACTCAATAATTACAATACAAAACTAAAATATAAAAGTGAGTAATACGACATGATCAAACTTTTAGTTTGGTACACCAACTTTTATCCCGTCCAATTTTTAGTGGTTGCTTTCAAAATAGTGGTTCTTTCCTTTACTCAGATTTTAAGAAATTAAAAAAAAAAAACAATAATAAAAACTCTTGCACAGTTCTGTGCAAGAAGACCGAATTTTCGTTTTCGACCCCTTCTCTATTTAACGGTCAGAAATGCACTGATTTTTAGAGTTCAACGCCCTACGTACGTTCGATTAACAAGTAGACTCAACACACAAGCATCAATTTTCAACTTACTCATCACTGTAACTCACTGTATAAGTGCGTATGAAAAATACACCACTATACAGTCAACTTCACCTTAAAATATTTTTCGTCCTTAGATTGAGTATAACTCAAGAAAGACTCCACTAATCTGTATAAGATTTTTACATGCACAACTTCAGATACACTACTACAACATACCTAAATTTCAATAAAATTGATTCAGTAGTTTTGGAAATTTTTGAGCCACAATATTTTGTACACAGGACTATATACATATAAATATATGGATTTATATATATCAATAAGTAAAGTACTTTTTATATATATTAAGTATTAAGTATTATATATATATATATATCTATGGTAACCCCAGTTTAAGTGAATGGTAATTTCGTATTTCTCACCACATGAAAACGTAAAGAAAATCAATTTTTACCCCCCTCCCACCATGAGACCGAAAGTAATACCACAATTTTCTTCGAAAAGTCGGTAAAATTTTAAAGGAAACGTTCAGAAGACCCAAATTTAGCTGATTGCAACTGGTACATTTTACCACAAAATTGGTTCAAATTTTAAAGAGTAGTTTATCATTTTTTTAAAACATGAGTTAAATTTCAAATATCTAACCTTTATACTTATCTCTATGTTTTACGTTCTTTATGAAGTATGAAGTCCTGCTAACATTTTAATTATCAGACCTACAACCATAACAACAGATATTAATCGATTCATAATTAATTCATTGTAAGAAATAAAGTATTCAGATCTAATTAAGATGAGCACTTTTTTAGAGATTAAAAAAAGAAGTTTTCTTTTCTAGATAAGGGTGGCAGTAAGCTGACGCTGCCGGGAAAAGAATACAACGTGGCCAGAATCCTCATTGGAAGTGAAGAATCGGTTCATAAATTCCCCTACCCCATAAACCTTAAGTACTAGACATAATACTGTCATCCCAAGAATCATATAAATAGTAAAAAGTAACCATCCTCAGCTTTACATTTTGTAGGCAATATTTAATACCAGTTTATAAATTGTAGCCTAGTATTTAAATGACAATTCGTTGTCCATTTAAACAAATTTTTTTTGAAACAAAAACAAAAATTAAACGGCTCTGAATTAGAAAACCGTGAAAAAGTTACATAGAATGCAAAATTACAAAATCAAAATTAAAAAAAATATGCTATTTTACATGTGGTAGTAAGAGATAATTAAACTTTTTTCAGTACCAATTCATCACAAAAGATGTGTCAGATGTATGCAGGTGATAATTAAAACGTATATTATACCTATAATAATAGGTAACTCTAGAAAATGAACCAGTATTCAGATCCGCTTTAGTTCCAAACTTAAATATAGTAGTAAACATATATATCCTGTAACGCATATATATATCCTTTATTTGAATATAAAGTTCTATATTTACTGTAATGATATAAAATTCACAAACCTCTAGTTGAACTAATTGATTTTTTACAAATAAATTTCTTAAAACTTGATAAAGATTTCAAGCCTAAATTCGTTTGTATAATTAATTCTACTATAACTGGGCGTTCATAATAACTTTAAACAAAGATTTTTAGTTATTTATAAAGTAATTTTTCACGCAGTGAAGTAATTCGCCAACTAAATCTCTTGATTCATTAAAAAGCACACGGTTATCTAATCAGCGATTTAATAAGAAATTTAAATAAATTATTTTAATATTTAGAAAAAAAAATTAATAAATGAATTAAAGAAGAAAAGTTAAATATTGATGAAATTCAAAACAATTTTATAGTTCATCTATGATAGTAACAAATTAAAAAAGCTGACAACGAAGTTGTTCTACTTTTCTGGGATTAGTTATTTGTTCTTATGTAGTGGAAAAATAATGAATGAAAAAGTTAAAATTCAAAATAATCGATATTTTTTTGCTTTTTTTGCCCCAGAATTTATCAAATAACTTAAATTTCTTTAAAAAATAATTAACCAAGGTGTTTTTTTTCCAAATTTATATTATATTTAAAAAGCAGACAGGTCCTAACAATATAACAATGATAAGCTCCTAAAAGTAATGTTCTGAATTTCAGAATATACAAATTACAATTATTTGCCAATCTTATTCTAGAACTGTGAGATAAAAAACTACGTATTTTTATAAATAAATAATAACAGTTTTTTTATACACCTGAATTAATCTGAGACACTCCAAAGTCGTAGTAGAAGGTATAATGAGATACTGCACATTTTAAAAGTTAAATAAAAAATACAAAATATAATTTAACTTTTATGTTTTAATACGTAATTACCGAAAATATAATGCCATTTATTTAGGTAACTTCATTTTTTTAATACAATGTCGGATAAATGTTCTCCACCGTTTTCTAAACACGTTGTAGTCATCCCGCACATTTCGTATTGCTCCTTGAACCATACATGTGGGATTGCTCTGATTTCTTCCTGTTGTAGAGGTTTTGAGTTCGTAAATGTTATTAGATATACCGATAAACAATGTAGACTTTAGATATTCTCAGAGAAATCAATCGCATACTGATAGGTCTGGAGAATATACCGGCCATACAACATCCCCTCATCTGGAAATCATGCATCCCAAAACATAAGTCAAACTACCGGGATGGATGCTCTAGCAGTGTAATGTTGTTCCATCCTTCTGGAACTACACCACATTCAAGTCGAATTCACAAGGAAGCAGTTCAAAATCAAGGAAATCTTGCACCATCGTTGTGTACCGGTTAGAATTGATTGTTCCTGCGTGTGGGACCTCTTCGAAAAAATAAGGGCTTGTGATTCAAAAACTTGCTGACGTACACCACACAGTTATTCGCGGACTGTGAGGAAAATGAATACGACGCTCCTCAGAATTTGTATAAAACTAGTAACGAACATTTTATTAGCTCATTGTGTCCGATAAATAAACGCTTTCACTCATTAGCAGGATCATTCATCGGTAAACAAGTTAATAAAATTTCCCCAAAATGTCACCCGATTTGCTTTGTCACCCGCTTTTACTTGGATGTTCAACTATCATAATATTTTTTGTAATATAAAAATCAAATCTTACCGAATTCTTCTGATACTGCTTGCAGGATTAACGAAGGGCTGCAGTGTGCTTTCTGGTTGAGCGCTTCGGGCTCCTCATCATTGCCTATCTGACGCTGTCAGTGTTTCAAGGAGTTCTCACGGAATGCACAGGACCTAGTGGTTTGTTTTTTTTTACAGAAAGAGTAATTCGGAAATTTGTAATCCACATCTTTATCGTACTGCGGCTAAGAACGGTACCATAACGTAGAATTTAGAAAATGCCGCGGAAATAACCCCTATTTAATCACATCAAAATTGAATCACTATTTTTAAAATACGTTTCCACAACGAACGATCAGTGAACAACAGTCCACTGCTCCATTATAACACTGAAATGGCATATGGTATGCAAGATCATAACAGTCTTTTCGATTCCCATCTACAGGTCTCAGGGCTGCCTCTTGCTTTAAAAATAATCAGGTTCCCGTGACTCATCCTATAACTATTAATTGAAAAAAAGAAACTTTCTTGGTATATAAAAAATAATTCACATAATAAACAAAACCTTTTCATAAGAGTTTTAAATTGTAATACTAAATATTAACCCAAATTACAGATCCATAACTACTTGTGGAAAAATCTTCTTGAAAATTCTATTTACGCATTATATAGACAATAAAATAATAAAAATATATTAATTTTTTTTTTACCGACTTCCCATCAGCCCTCACAGCCATTCCAACCTTCATGAAGATACTTATCAAGAGGGAAGGGATAAGACTTACTCAAAATATGTGAAGAAATGCACAGAACAGTGTAACACGTTAATACATACAGATTAATAATAATATATTGAATTTTCAATAAGATTTTCGAATATGATTTATTAATTTTATTAATATGTAAATAAATATATTAAATTATATACAACATACGAAATAAATACACATTATTGGGTTAAGAAGGGAGAATTCTAATCTTATAGATACATAATCTCATAGATTATGTAAGCTCTAGATTAATTCGGACATGTTTTTTCCCGCTCTGTATTTCTGCAATTTTCCTTATGGTTTTGTACAATAATTTAGTTGTTTTATTCCATTTTCGAGTTGTTTTATTGTTTTATGTTACTGTTTGTCATTTTGTTTCGTTTTTATTTGTTTTAAATTTTATTTTCTGGTGTTTCCCATAGGTAATCAAGGACTGTTTGCTTGGTTACACAGCTGTTAGCATTAATTTATTCAGTTTGTTTACATTTGTTTGATAGTTTTGTTTCATTTTAGATTGTTTTTCTTTAATTTATTTTTTGTTGTTTTTGGACTATGACCGAGCCAGATCGGTCTGGGGGTGCGTCCCCACCTGTTGGAGGGGATTTTACTCCCGCTACTGGAAGAAGGTCCGGAAGGAGGGGTGCTTCTCGGTTTTTGTGGGTGAGGTTCCCTTGGACAGCAGCGGGACCGATAGTGCAGCGGAAATGAAAATTGCGGAATTTCGGCGTGAGGAGCAACTGATGGAAAGACGCAGAGAAACCAAGAAGAAAGTCACGTCGGCTCGGCGGCGGGGACAGGCTGCCGCTTCGCCGATTTTAGCCGCTACGGGTTTCGCAAGTAGCGGCCTTGAGGAGGACTTCCCGCCTCTTCCAGTAAAGTCTGACGATGATATGAAAGTGGGGCAGAGAATTCCAAAGAAATCTCGGAAACGGAGATTGCGCCTTTCTTCACCTCTTGCTGAGGAAACAAAGAAGACTAAGGATAGTGGTAGTGGTTCGTTGTACTCCTCAGAGGAGGCCTCTGAATTCGAGAAATTTGAGTCATTCCAAGATGTCTCTCGTTGGAGGGGGAAAGGAGTGCAGGTGGTGCAAAGAGCCTTAAACTTCGGAAGAGATGTTTTATTAATAACATGACATTTTTGTTTAAACACGTTAGGGATTTAAGGTCGCTTGTACGGCAGCGTACGAACATAAAAGTAGAAATCAAGGAGTGTTCCAAACGTATGGATGCATCTGTTCGTATGATGAAGATATTTTAAGATGTTCTTGATGAAATGATTGTAGTCCTCAGGAAGGACAATTAACATGGTACGATGAAAGAGGCCACCCAGACATATTTCATTGTCAAGGACATGGGTTCGCAGACTCCAACCGCGGGTCTTGACCAGGCTGTGTCCTGGTCAGGTGTGGAGCTCCGTCGAATGATTGGTGATGATGTTGGTGTTGCTGAGGAAGACCTTGAAAGATTGGTCCTTCGGGGCTGGCCTGAGGATATTTTCCAAACTTCAGTCCCGGTGAAGACACCGCTGAGGTAGAAGCAGGTACTGAATTTTCATGAATAATTGATCTGGCGTATTTGGTTTGCTTGGCGTTTCTCCCGCCATCACCCCATTCGTTCGCCCTAAAGGATAAGACCGAATGTCTGTGCCACAAACGGCTGCTGAGCCACGAACAGTTTAGCGACCAGTATCCCAAACAGCTCCTAGAGTTTACGTAACAGCGTGATGGGGGACAAAGGGCGGTGTCATACACCACAGGCTTAGTGTCCCAACCGCTTACTTGTCATATATTTGCTAAAATATATGACAAGTATAACAAGTATATATGACAAGTATAACGCACCCTGTTAACTACAAAAAATATATATGAAATTCAAAAATTAAAATTTATTTGTTCTAGAAAAAAATCGCTGTCACGCCTAAGTCACTGAATACCAGCAAGTACCTGTCCACCATATTAAAGCGCTTGGAGCCATAATTGGCTGGTGGACAGCCCTATATATCGTTAGGTTAGGTTCTCACAGCAGTGCAGTAGGAGCCTTTTTCCTTAGGTAAGCTACTAATTTAACTAATGTCGGTTGAACAAAGCAACCGCATCAAGGAACTCCTACACGATCTGACAGTGCGGCTCTCTCCACACTGACTCGCCGCTTGTGAGCAGCCAATTTTCCAATTGACCTCTACGTTCCAGGGTAGCCCGGTCTCTGCCCCCCTCCCAAACAGCAAGGCAGTCAAACATCATGTGTTCATTTGACTGGACCTCACCACAGATACACAGGCGGAATCGAAACAGAGACTGGTTAAAGTTAACGTTGTTGCTGAGAATCTGAGCGTTTGTTACTCCTGTAAACGAGCTCGAGGCATACCATCCCCCCAGATTCCGTACAAACTTATACAAGGATTTCTTCCCTTAGTCGTGGTGTGCCATTCCAGCTGGCATGCATCCATCGCGAGGCTCTGCAGCCTCTTTCGCAGGCGGGCGATGAGCAACTGAACGAAATTTAGATGCGGTATCTGGATCTTGCGTATGGGGTCAGCTACCTAAATCACAGTCAGGTACTTCGTAAAGCACCATGGATTGGGGACCTGGTTCATTCGGGTAAATTGACGGTGAGCTAAGTCCTTGTTGTATA
The DNA here is from genome assembly GCF_047948215.1 of Lycorma delicatula. NCBI lineage: Eukaryota > Metazoa > Arthropoda > Insecta > Hemiptera > Fulgoridae > Lycorma > Lycorma delicatula. The sequence goes on from NC_134458.1 coordinate 183,964,368, forward strand.
GTCATCTGCCCGAGACCTGTCAGGGGACGGCGGTAGTTCCAAAATTGATCTTAGTCGTACTGATAATCTTAGTACACCCTAATAATTAATTCGGCGGCTGGGGACCGTGAAGTGGCCTCCATAGTCTGTCGGTCGGTTGCTCAGATGATGAAGGATGGGCACAGTCAGGCGGTGTGTTTCTCAGGACCGTCGGGACGAGTTGGGCAAATTTGCCGCGCACAGTTGAATATTGCAGTCGACGTGTCGGGAAGAAACACTTTGTGTAACTTTTAGTGTCGATGCAGAAAGATGTCGGCAGGAAACGGCCGGTAGGCCCCCGATGACGTCGACGGCGGGTAGTCAAAGCGGAGGGGAAAACTTACGCTGACCTCCTACCTCCTCCGCTGTGTGAAAGGAGCTGTATAGCCAGGTGAAGTCGGGGTCCTCTCCGCGTGTAAAGGACAGGGTGAGGACCTCCACATCCGGGTGTGGGCCGATAGTGGTGTTGCGGAACGGATAAGCAAGGATAGTTCTGCGAAGGTCGAGAGCACCACTACGGCTCTAACAGTGAGGGGTGGTAGGAGGGTCCACATCCGGGTGCGGGCCGATATTGGTGCTGCTGAACGGGTAAGCAAGAATAGTTCTGCGAAGGTCGAGAGCACCACTAAGGCTCTAACAGTGAGGGGTGATAAAACAGTATAACAGCAATAATAATATTTACATCGATTTGCACCTAAAAAAATTATACAATTTTTTCTAAAAGTTAAATGATTATTGTAAATTATTCTAATTCTTATTAATTTAAATTCAAATTAAAATATATATATATATAAATAATAATAAGTAGCATTTCTTTTTCACAATCATTAACATTAAAGAATAAACGAAAGTACTGTGTTTAGATAGGACGTTTCTTGTATTGGCGTGAGTCAGTAGGTGGTAGAAAAGTACTGTGCTAGCTTGCATATCGTGAAAAAAAAGAAAAAAAGGATAAGTGAGAAAAAATAAGTGGGAAGAGAGAAAGTGTGATAGAAGGGACTAAAGGAAATAAAGAGAGAAAGATGAAGATTCCTAGCATTGTTTTAACAGGATCGATATTTTTCCCTCTTTAAACCGTACTCTACTTTCTGAAAATTCTAAGAGTTTGTCCACCGAACTTCAGTCATAGTCTCATATACTATTACTACAACACAAGCGGACATTTTATATACAGTGAACGGACAGAAGGATGGTTAGACATAGTCAAAAGAGGTTTTGCTTCATCACCTACTGTAACATCAACAACCTTAAAAATCCCTCTTACCTAACCCTAACTTTTACCCAACCATACCGCCGTATCATACCTAACGTAACCTGACTCTCCTTATCTAACCTAACCCCATACCTTCCTATCTAACTTAACCTTATCTCATGTAGTTTAATCACACTAACACATTCACTATGATACAGACTACGCACAGATACAAACAGACCCTTGCCTACTCAAACAACAAATAAACAAACAAGGAAGGGTTACAAATAAACAATGATGAGAACAAACAAAACACTTTATCACAGTAGTTAATGAGACAAGCTTACTAGTAAGCTTTGTTCGCTGACCTTTATAAATTATATCACGTTAATTAAACAACGTGTATAAAGTAAATATTGGAGAAAAAAACATATTTATTACACTTTTTACCCTTAATTTTATTCGTTTAATTTATTTTTATATTAGCAATATAAAATTTAATAGTTTATTGAGTATTTAATTTAGCATATAACATAAAACTTTATGTTAATGTAAAAAATTATTTTCTTTTGTTTAATGTAATTTTTCAAAACAGATGGACATAAACGAACTTACCAGCCATATTTTTACACGACTGCCCCAAAAAAAGTGTAATGTATTTAGGGTGTATGTATGTATGTTTGTTCCACCGGCTCAACGGCTGAACCAATTTAGATGTATGACACCGCGTTTGAATCCTTACGTTATCGGGAATATCATCGGCTATATATATATTTGCATATAATACAAATGAATATATGTTCACTATATACAAAATTGTCACCCGCACGCTGTTTAATTATCCTATATTAAACAGCAATGTTTCTTGGCAGTGGTTTTTTTTAAATTTTTAATATTTATCCCTTGTTTTAAATAAAACTACCAGACAAATAAATAAATATTATGTATATCAACAATGTAAACATTTTTATCTAAATCATGTAAGTAATTTTTCTAATTATTTTAACATATTTATTACAATTGTTAACGAAATGAAATATATAATTTACCACAAGCCTTCTCATTTGGCGAGAAGCTGGAAGTTTTCTGATCCTCCCGAACCAGTAAGTTATATTTTAACGCTAATGGCTTCTCAATACTAAAAACTCCAGAAACTACTACGTTGTTGGATCATAATTAATAACACCCTGAATTTATGATTTATGGATGTCACAAGTTACAAGTAAAATATTACATTAACAAGGGGCGAATCTTACTACAAAGCCCAGTGAAAAAAATTGTATTGGATATCTGGATATTGGAATTTTTTTTTGTCCAGTCATTTGATTGGTTTGATGCAGTTCTCCAAGATTCCTTATCTAGATTATTGGAATATCATATGTATAAAAAGGAAACTTATTATTTCAATGATAAAATTCAAAAGATAAAAACATACTTTAGTTCGACTAATCGATTAATGATTTTTGTGTTCGAAAAATTTTTTTATAAACTAAATAATAGAATGTATAAAAACAGTCTGTAAACCCAAGTGGAGAGGAAGGATATCAAAACTGGTCAAATGTAAAAATATCACCTGTTCTTAATGTTGCATCTTATGAATGAAAGTCTTCATTCATTTTAATGAAAGTGAAAAATGTTTAGGACTGAAATTTTTTTGTAACATATTTAGAATGGTAAACAAGAAGCCGCAAAGGAACATAAAGTAAGCCAGAAAATAAAGAAGTGTTATCAAGATTCTTAAAAAAAATGTATTTTCTTCAAATACTAAGTATAAATTAATAAATCTCTTCATTACTGATTTATACATGTATGAAGAAAATACTTTTGGAAGGAGAGTGTAATTTCAGGTCACTGACTACACTGATAAACATAATTTTTGTTTACTAACAAGCGATATATGATTTTAATCTGTTTTTTGATGCTGAAAACGAATATGAACTCAGCATCTTTCTACCACCCACCATTTTTGAGAAATTTTTAATTTTAATTAAAGGATTTTTTTCATTTTTCGACGTATAGTTAGAATTTTAAGCTCCTATATTGTATTTTTTTAGTTCTTTTTTTATTGTTTAACTTTGTTAATATAATTTTTAAGCTATAAATAAACAATACTAGACAAAGAATTAAATCATATCACAGCCACATATTATCACATCATATCTAATACTGAACAGTGAGTCTTCATGGACAAGATTAATTATGTCTGTGCAGGTCAAAACAAGTAGTTGAAAACACAGCTGTGTTGTTTGTATTGAGCACTGGATTTTGAAATGGATTAATTTTGTTTAGACTTATTGCTGTCTTAAGTTTGTTAACACTGCAGCGTCATAATGCCTCGAAATTGTGTAAATGATGTGGATGCCTTTTTTTATGTATGCGGTGATTTTACCGTAAAATCAAATAAAAAAACATTACACATTTAATAAAAAAATCAAATCATTTGTACTTTCCGTGTGAAATTGGTGATCAGGATAAGACTTGGGCTCCTCATACAGTATGCAGAAATTTTTCTGTATATTTAAGAGGATGACTGAAAGGTACACGGAAGGCTTTGTCATTTGGTGTACCTACGGTTTGGCGTGAACAAAAGGATCATGTAACCGAGTTTTACTTTTGTTTAACAAGTGTCTGGAATTTCTAAAAAATCTAAACATACTGTAAAATATCCTTCATTCCAATCTGCAATAAGGCCTGTACCTTACAGTGAAGTTATTCCAGTTGAGCCACCTGTGAATGTATGTTTCGAAAGCAGTGATGAAGATCAGGCAGTTACTGAAGAAGAAAACAATGATTTTGATTTTGAATTATCTTCCAATAAGCCACATCTTATATCACAAGGTGAATTAAATGACTTAGTTAGGAATTTAAATTTATCAAAAAATCAAGCTTAACTGTTGGGATCAAGACTGCAAGGTTTGAATTTACTTTAAAAAAAATACAAAAATTTCGGGCATTCGAAGCCGACAAAAAGAACTTTCTCAGTACTTTATTGATGAAAATAATTTGGTTTATTGCACAAATATTGATGAACATGTTGCACTAAGGAAAAGGTCATAAACCTGAGGACTAGCGCCTTTTCATAGATTCGTCCAAGTGTAGTTTAAAATTGGTTCTACTACACATCGGTAACAAATATCCTTCGATACCAATCGCTTATGGTATTAATTTGAAAGAGACATACGATGTGAGGAAAGACGTTCTTGAAAAAATAAATTATAAAAAAAACAGCAGAAAGATATGTGGTGATTTGAAAGTTATAGCTATTTTGTTAGGCTGCACTAAGTGAATGTGTTTTCTTTGGGAATGGAACAGCCGAGCTAGGATTAAATTATGTCACCAAAGAGTGAAAGAAACGAGAAAACTTAAAACTCCAAATGGGAAAAATATTATTCATGAGCCCTTAGTTGAACCCAAAAAAACATCTTTACCCACTCTCCAAATCAAGCTACGACTAATGAAAAATTTTGTAAAAGCAATGAAGAAGGATAGTCCTGGATTTTTGTACATCAGGCAGAAATTTCCGAATGTAAGTGAAGGAAAAATTAAAGAAGGAATATTTGCTGGTCCTCAAAAAAGAGAGTTGGTCAAAGATGATGTATTTAACTTCATGTTAAATAATGTAGAAAGTGCAGCTCGGGCTTCATTGGCAAACAAAAATCCTACAATTACCACGATATTGTTAATCAACTTCTTACTTCATACAGAGTTATGGGATGTAATATGTCTTTGAAAATACATTTCCTCCACTCAAATCTGGATTTTTTCCCGGACAACCTTGGAGACGTAAGTGACGAACACGGTGAACGTTTCCACCAAGACATTTCAGTAATGGAAAGCCGCTATAAAGAGAAATGGAATACTAACATGCTAGCCGATTACTGTTGGATATTAATTCGGAATGTGCCTGAGACTATTTATAAAAGAACAGCATCAGCGAACTCATTCTAACACAGGTATGGCAATGCAAAATTATAAATTTTACAGATTTTAACTATATTTTACCTTAATTTTTTTGAAGTATAATTTATTTAAAACTAAGGGCGATAGAAAAATTATATTTACAGTTCTGTAAGGTACGCAAAAAAGCAATTCAAGAAATAGTACCACACTTAGAGAAACATCAAAAAAATGTATTTTTATCTATCAAGTGTATTAATTCATATCACCCTCATAAAAATTTTTATAACAAGTAAAATATCTTTCTATCAAAGACTTCTATAACACTATCATCTTTGGAAGCTTGTTGCGTCAAAGGGTCTCAGGCTGACATTCATTCATTGTAAGATGGTTTGAACAACTTAGCAACTTATATAACAACTTGATATTAGTTGCTGCAGTCTTTACTTTAATTCATTTTATCAAAACTACAGTACTTTTTAATGCATTACTAAAAAAAAAAAAAAAAAAAAAAAAAAAAACAAAGAATATTCACTATGTATAATTTATCACTATTTAAAATATTGATTATAAGCACCGAAAATTTTACTGTGTTAAAATTCTATTATATCAATAATGCAAAGTTATTAAAAATATTAAATAATTCGTAGTGGTTTTTTTAAGTCCTTTAAACTTGCATAAAAAAAATCTGAAATTTACAGAATATTTAAGAAATTTAGTAAATATGCAAAGATGGAATTTGTTTACTATATATTAAATTATTTGTGTAATCCTTGTTCCTGTTCTGTTTTGCGACTGTTTAATTATTATTCTTAAGTAGATCTCCTTAAAGCAAAAGTGGTGTTTTTTTGGTAAATGTGATTTATGTGTATGTGAAAACCTCCTTACTATTAGTTCTTTCACTATACATTTAACAATCTCCTGTTCTGAAAAGTTTTCATTGCCCTATGAATTCTAATGTGAAGAAGTTTTTGTATAATTTTTTACTTACAATGCATTGCTATAGTGGTGCAATCATTATTAATGTTACATTTTGAATTCCTGCTTTAAGAAACTTACTTTTAATTCTTATGGCCATACAATTAAGACTGACAGGTCTTTACTTACTCTACCTTCCAGAGGTATCAGGTAGATCTTATCACCTTCCAGAGTAATTCCTTCCGACCGTTCTCTGATTGCGCAGTAGACTACGGCGATCCAATTATGATTCGTCATGGCGGGCAGAAGTCTAAAACCTTGACTGAATCTTATATAGCATTCTTTATAGGTCTCACTTCAAGGCTATTCACTTAGAATTATTTTCTGACCTGACTTCACAGTCGTTCATCGCAGCCTTTAAAAAATTCATATCACACATCCCTACTTAAATATTTTCCGATAACGGTTCCAACTTCCGTTGTGTCAAAAATATCCATAATGAGGAATTATATAAGATTTTAACCCAATTTGAAGCCGATCTCAATTTCCTTCCTATTTTTCGCAATTTATACTTATCACAGAGATCCAGAACCTCTATCACAGGGATACTTTTTCATTGTATGTCCATTGACTTCTGTGCCTGAACCTAATTACCAAAAATTGAAATTACCCACTTAGGTCGCTGGCAACTATTCCAAAACTTTGTGCAATCTATTTGGAAACGATGATCTAAGGACTGTTTGCATTATCTTCAGATACGCAATAAATGGCGTTTTCCTTCCTGTGGCCTTTTAGTTGGAGACTTAGTATTAATTACCAAAGAAAATTATTCACTCGTGCATTGAAAAAATGGAATTGTAACCCAGGTTTATCCGGGTTCTGACAACCTAGTAAGGATTGTTGATTTAGACACAGTTATTAGTCAATTAAGAAGACCTGTGCTCAAATTATGCTTATTACCAATCTGTAATGATTGATTTAATATTCATATACTTTACAGTCATAATAACTTTTGATTTGTTTTCACATAATATGTTTGTTAATACGCTCATAAATATTGTATTATTTATAATATTTTCTGCATATTTATATTAATTTAATTGTGATGTCACACTCACTGCTCTTACACTCCTAAACAGTCTACAGACTAGTTACTATACTACATACATACACAGTTGCACAACATATACATGCACATACGTACAACATATCCATGCAAATACATACAACATATACATATGAGGTGTGTGAGAAAAGTAATAAGAATGGTAACACTTCGAGCGATCTGGCAACGCTGTGTCTACCGGTCTGTGCTAAACTGGTTTGTTCATTCCTTCCACATGCTCAGTACGAGTTTCAGCTCCGTTCAGCCAACACATTATTTTTGACAGCGCCATCAGTGAAGCTGTGTTTTTTTTGTGTTACGAAAATGGAGCATCGGAATTTAGAGCGACGTTGTGAAATCAAGTTTTGTGTTAAACCTCGGGAATCCGCGAGTGTAACCTTTGAAAAGTTGAAACAGGCCTATGGGAAACATTGCTTATCAAGAGCACAAGTTTTCCCCTGCCATAAATCATTTTTGGAAAGCCGAGAATACGTTGAAAATCAACCTCGCACAGGAAGATCTTCAACTACAAAATCTGACGAAAACGTTGACCATGTGAGGGTTCTTGTGAGATCAGACCGTCGTTTAACAATAATGATGATGAGTGAACAGTTAAATTTAAACACTTTAACTGTACATAAAATTTTGACAGACGATTTGGACATGCAAAATTGGTGCCGAAAAACCTCACAACGAAACAGAAGGACAATCGAAGAAACGTGTGCGTTGATCTTCTTTAGAGGATTGACAATGACCAAGAATTCTTCAGTCGTATGATCACAGGTAATGAATCCTGGATATCTGAGTACGATCCTGAAACAAAGCGAAGAGTAGCACACTCCGTCATTTCGTCGACCGAAAAAAATGTCGAATGAGCAAATCAAAGATCTAAACCATGCTGATTTGGTTTTTGACAGTAGGGGTATCGTGAATAAAGAATTTTTTCCTCCATGACAAACTGTCAACCAAGTGTTTTACAAAGGTGTCCTTGAAAGGCTTAGGAAAAGAGCGATTCGCGTGAGACCAGACATTGCAGACAAATGGATACTTCATTATGACAATGCCCCGTGTTACACGGCCATTTCCTTCACGGAATTTTTGACCTCAAAACGCATTCCTACGGTTCTTCAACCTCCTTAATTCACCTGATTTGAGTCCTTGTAACTTTTTCCTTTTCCCGAAATTGAAACATGTCTTAAAAGGACGTCATTTTGGAACTCTGGAGAACATTCAAAAGACTGTGACCGACCAGTTAAAACCCCTACCAGTTGAAGCCTTCCAGCGCTGCTACCAGGAGTGGGAACAACGACTCCGCCGGTGTATAGCTGCCCAGCTTTGAAGGGGATAATATTGTTTGAAAATATAAAAACTTTGGTAAGTAAAAAATCAGTCTCATTACTTTTCTAACACACCTCGTATCCATTGTAAGTTTCATTTATTGATTTATTACTAAGGTGCAATAAGACACAAGTGATTATTTATTGATTAATTTATTTGAGGTATAGATTATCCAAGATTTATTTATTATTGAATATTTTGATATGGATTATATACACGTTAAATGTCAATGGAATAATTTTCTCGCCACTGGATACATCTTACTAGTAGAATCACGAACAACACATTATAAGAAATCCTAGATCTATATGATTTAGGTACAAGTAATTTGTCATCGGTGTGAGTTATATACACGCCAATGGATTATATACACGTTAAAATGTCAATGAAATCATTTGCTTGCCATGGACACATCTTACCAGTAGAATCACGAACAAAACGTTAGAAGAAATCCTAAATCTATATAATTGTAGGTACAATTATTCGTACATATCCGATCATTGATTTTGATCAATTTATTATATTCACTTATAGAATACATAAAATGTGCTTGGTAAACCAACTTAAGATGACCATGAGCTTTATGACTATTATTCGTTATTGTATGATTATTATTAATACTATATGAAAAATCAATGTGAATACAGTTTCAAACTAATTACGTAATACTTGTATAATTAAATAACACTTTTTAATGTTATATAATGTAATATAATACTTAAATAAATAATGGTTTAATTGAATACTCAATTTATTTATTTAAGCGATATGCATAATTAAACATTTGTTAAAATACAACATTTTTGGTTATATTATTTGCGGGATCGAATCGTGGACACGTGTAGGGCCAGGGAGGTAGCCTCATTGCTGACGGCGTCTTGGTCCAGCCACACGCAAGAGTGGTTGGGTCGGGACGTCTCGATGACGCATTGAGGACCCTCGAGGTATGTGAGGCGAGCGCTCTATTCGGAGGGGTATGCGTGGGGTGCATACTCGGAGCCTGACTAGGATGTAGGGAAGGGGACGGTAGCTCTTCTGGGGAGAGGCACTACGGCAACCAGAAGAGGAGGTCGTGTTGATTCGATGAACCAGGAGGGATCCCGGTGGGAAGTCCTGCCTTAGGCTGCTTGTTAAGGTAGTGTTAGTCTACAGCCACGTCACTTAGGGCCGACCGAGGCGACGTCTTATAGGCGGTTACCGGATGGTCTTAAGTAGTTAAAAATGGTCGGCAAAAAAGTTAAATTATTTGTACGATTCATTTATTTATAATTACATGATCATTTAATTATATATTATTGCATTCATATTATTGTATGTGTTATATTACCATTACATTATTAACATTTATGAAATTATTCAATATCACAATGATATTACTTAATCTCACTAAAGTCTATTTTGCTACACTTACGTACACAGTTTTCTAATTTATTCGAAATGGAAGAATGGGATTTGAGTAGATGGAATTCATACTTGAATACGTATTGAACAAAATACACAAAGGCTTATGTTTTACTCAACGTATACAAAGCTAAAGCTATGAATATAATGTTGAATGTGAATAAATATATGTGTGCGTGCTCACTTATATACATACATTACAAATACTTGACATGCATTGTGTTTGCAAGTTTTAGAGTTGAGGTGGAGTGGAAGCTTGAGGCCGTGTAAGAGAAAATTTAAAGGGGGAGTTATACCAGGTGAGATGTAACTTCCTCGACCAACTTTCGCAATTAGTGTCCCTGGAACGTGGCTGAAGTGTTGTCAGATGAGGTTGGAATGAAGGGGTGGCTAAAGGAAAATACGAGAGAAAATAAGACGGAGATAGTAGGATGTGTAAGAAGAAAGAGTAGATATACGGAATGGTGAAACGTCCTAAGAGAAAGAGAGAGAGAGAGAGAACAAAAACAAAGATAAAAAGAGACATGTCCAACTCGTTCAAATACCCCATCCCTTTGCATTCACTTACCGTTCTACCATCCTAACGTACAAGTTGAAAAAGAGCGTAAAGGCATTTTGAAAAGCTATCTACACAACTAGCAAGTAGCTTTACTAAAAATTATATATAGATAATACTCCACAAATTTTGTAGTTTTGTAACATTCATTTAATACCTAATAACAAAATTTGTACCGTACATTTCATTAAACATTTTAACCACAAAAGCCAGGAACCATATAACTAAGAACTTTCTAAAATGTTATATCTTACAACAAATGATTTACAATCAAAGATCGGAATAAATGATTAAGCATGACCCAAATTATTCCTACGTGCAATTAATCTTGCCTTTTGCATTACACAATTTCATAACTTTTACATCAAACTAAAACCAAACAAGCTCATTATTACGTTTTGCGACTATTAGGAAACCAAACAATTACGACCAAACTAATTTTAATAAAACATATATGATTTATTTATCTTAACCCTCATTCCAGTCTAAACTATATATTATGAACCCGTTCACTAATTATAAAATAAAAGGTGGGTTTAACAAAATATTAACCATCTTATACAGAAGAAGGAATCGAAAATATATGGAAGATCCATGGTAGAAATACATATTTATCCAGATTTTACAGGTGCCAAATTAAACGGACTATAAATAAAATTACTCGGAATTGTCAAAATGACTAAATTCCTTTGAAAGTAATTCTCTATTGATTAAATTTTTATCTATTTCGTTATGAAACACATTAGAAAATAATAGTACATTAAGCAACGAGCCTATAATGATAGCCACTAATGCACAAGTGCGATGTAAGTTACGACACAAGCCTTGGCGAGTATCGTAAACTTCGCAAGAGTGCATTAATGACCATAATAGAGAATTGCATACCGTATTTTTTCTGCAGTTGAGAGAATATTGAGATTATTGATTTATCTTTGACAGAATACATTGTTTACGGAATGTTTTTTTTTTTGTTTCATTTAAAAATACACATTAAACAACAAATTTCTGTGTCAATAATTTATTAGTCCTTAATTCCGCCTTTCTTTAGTAATGATTGGCGTTAAAGACATTTCTTTCTCAGAATCAGATATAATTAACAAAAGGTAAACAATATAATATAGAAACTTAGTTATCTATTGGTGCAATTTCAAATTAACCTCTACTTGTTAACAATTAAATATGATTAAAATCAAATTAAAAAAAAGCAGCTGATACCAGTGGTTCCCAAACCTTTCCGGGTCGCGGCGTCCTTTTTCAATTAAAATTTTTCCATGGCGCTCTACCCTAAGTAATAGTATGACTACTTGTAAGTCAGACATAAAAATAAATAAAACTCGTGTATCTTCATTATTTTTAACTTTATTAACATTAAATTAATAATTATAAATGTCTTGGTTTAATTAATTATGAAGCTTTTACAATATTTCGCGGCGCCCCTGTAAAGAGGTCGCGGTTCCCCGGGGTGCCGCTATGCACAGTTTGGAAATCACTGACTTAAGACATTAAACAATATCAGCTTCCGATTGGACAGTGGTTGAAAAGAGTAGGATTGTGATTGGTTGAAAAACTACGAGAAGCACTACTATATCATAAGGGAAATTAGTTTCATAACGACCCTCATTATGATACGGTTTCAGCTGCTTAATTCAAACGTCATTAAACAACGATGAGTACTCATCGTTATTTAAGCAGTCACGTTTCAGCGCATTAGCCATCTCTGCAATTATAACGCATCGGCTATTCCATCTTTTACCTGCCATTTCTAGTGACTTAGCATTAAAATCGTCGGCAACTACCAATACCTTGTTTCCACGCGTCATTATCAAGTCCTGTAACGGTTCGATATAATTCCACTAATGCAGTGTTAAGCGAGTGGTAGCAAGTAGCAGGTACTTTGGTGGTTGGGTTCAGTTAACCACACGTCTCAGGAAAGGTCGGCCTGAGTCTGTACAAGACTCATCTTGTACATCTCTCATCTTTTTGACCATGGAAGGGGATTTCTTATTGGGTGGAAATTCAATGGAATCTTATATCAGACAGAATATTAAAAACCATCATTTTATGTTTACATAATTTTTATGTAAAGACCCTAAACATAAATATATTTTATATTTAGTTCATCCTAGACTTGAAGAAGTTTTTTTATCATTTACCTACTCTCAGGATATAATTTTTTTTTTAAACTGATTAGAAAAAATTTTAAATTCATAAAATTATACATACCAAAATTTCTTACAAAATATTAAAATTTATATGGCGGGTTCAAATTCCTTTTAAGAGTTTTACTGGTAAGTTAATTGGGCATCAATTAAGGGACTACTGGTTGAGACTACTAGCGCAGCATTGAGACCACTGAGAAAGTAGTTTTTTATTCATCCTGATGAATCATAGATATGACCAGAATGATATATAAAATTTTCATAAAATACGAAAAACATGAATAATAATAAAAAGTTACCTATTCCAGCTGCAACGTCATAATAATATTCCTGTTTAGTTTATTTGTTTGGCAAGTAATGTCCATCATGTATCGCGTGACTTTCTTTACGTACTCCAAAGAATCGACGTAAGGGAAATAAGTTTTTTACTCATTCAGCATAGATTTTCATCGATTTTTACCACTTTTTTTCCTCCGATGAATATTTGTGTAAGAGCGTATATAATGTAACCACTCAATTATTTTGTAAAAATTTTCTTAAGATCTTTTTTTCTGAAGATAAATATAATTGAAAAAACTTAATGACTTTACACAAAGATAAACAAATAAATTTGTATCTATTTTTTTTTTTAATTGTATTTGAATCGTTTCTGAGAAATTCAATTTTTAAGAACATTCTACTTAACCTGATTTGATTCAACCATTAAAATGTTAAAGTAAAAAAAAATAATACACAGACGAAAATAAATGCATTACATATAAACGACACAAGTAATCCATAGTATAATTGCTTTTGATTTCGAGGTTCATAATAAAAAAATAGAAAAAATATTTAAGTTCAAAGTAATTTAAAGATTACAGACAAATCGATAGATTAAATTTTGGTAATGTAGAGAAGTCAGGTGTACCATTTTCTGTTTCAGTCTATTCTTTTTATTGTCATTCCCTAGACTACTATCTAAAATCTAGACAGAAGACTAGAGCATGACAAATCTGTTTCTTGCTGCCAGTTAAGCCTCTCTAAGTCCACATACCCATCTTGTACGTGGTTCGCATGTAAACTTCTCTTGTTCTCCTCTACTAAATTTTATCCACCCTTATGTAAGTACACAGTAGTTATACTTCAATCTCCTTCACTATAATGGAGGAATCTAATGGTACAAAGAGAGAGATAGAGGGAGAAAGAGAGTGACAAGAGGAATGAGAATTTCTTCTCTCAAACTAAATTCTATTTTTAGTAGTCAGCTGTATTTTTCATTTATTCATTTCTACGTGATAGTTAAAGAGAGAAATGACCAAATATCTATACTATTACATAAATGGGAAGAGGGTTATACTTGTTCGGGATAAAAAAAACCCTACTCGATCAATAGTAACCAAATATTTACCCATGTTTCTTGACATAAATGAGAAGGTTTATATATATATATATATCTCATCTCGAAAATATATAAGTATATATATATATATAGATATATATATACATATATACATATGTGGTAGTGGAGGTTTGCCAGTTGAAGCACAAATGTTAATGAATTCAATTAATCAATTGTGAACTGTGAATCTCTATCACTATATGAATTTGCTTTAATGTCAACAATAGTCTCAAAACGGCGTCCTTTCATCTCTGATTTCAATTTTGGAAGTAAGAAAAAACCACAAGGAGCCAGATCTGGCGAGAAGGAAGGCTGAGGGAGGGATTCATCTGATTTTTGGAACAAAAATTGACGAATTGGGAAGCTGAGCCTGCAGGCGAATTTTCGTGGTGAAGGAACCATGAATTGTCTCGAAAACGAAGAAAATTAACTAATAACTTACTATACAATAATCAATAATGATTTTTTTTATCGAGTCTATTTTCCATTTCTAGATTATTATTTTCTTACAAATAGTATATAAGTTTTATATAATTTTAAAAACGTTTTTTGCAAAGTTCATAATTTTTTTAAATACTTTTATTTATAGTCGCAGTAACAACTAAAGTCATTAGCGACTTATCAGTGTAATATAACTGTACCAGTAAATATGTAGTCTTGAAAAAACTCAGATCGACTACTCCTGAAGCGTGTGGTTAATTGAAACCCAACCACCAAAGAACACCGGTATCCACGGTGTAGTACTCAAATCCGAATAAAAGTATCTACCTTTATTAGGATGTGAATCTGAGAACTTCAAAACCAGCTGGACCAATCCCGTGGGTTAATCATATTTTTTTATACGAGTCTATTTTCCATTTCTAGATTATTTTCTTACAACAGTATACAAGTTTTATTTAATTTTTTAATATTTTTTTTTTTAATTTTATAACTGATAATAATTATTTTGTTGTTTTAAAGAACAATGTTATCAATAATTTCCTCTAATAACCACCAAAAGTAATAACGTATCGTTTTCATTAACGATTATTTTAATTTTATTATGCAAACATTGAGTAAATTAATAACGATACATCAAACTTGTTTTAATTATTTTATTTGGTTTTGATAGTCATTATTTTTATTTTGGTTTCACAATAGATTTATTGGTTATTGTTATTAAAAAAACTTTGTATTTTCATAGTAGGCTATGTTAAGTTACATGGACTTTTTTATAACTTTATTTTTGTAAGCCGCTTTTTACAAATTTCTAAATTAATTAAAATTTCGTTTTCCATTCATAATCTCTTATTATCTTTTTTATATAAATATTTGGTATTTAGTTAATAATTAATCAAAATTCTTTCTTTTGTTAAATTATGTAGATTTCTTTTACTTTAGAAATTAAAAAAAAATTACATAAAATGAATGGATAAAATATTGATTATTTTGCATTATCGTTCTACCTTATTCTTCTTCTAACAAAAGGACGTTGCTTTTTCCCGCAAACATTTATAATTATTTTTATTTTTTATTAGTGAGGTAATTTATTACTGAAGTTATGTCTCGTATTTCGAAAACGGACAGAAATTTCCAAAAACTGAAAACGTTGTGTTAAACGTGATTATAAAGTTGTAATGACTGCAGTAACAAAATCGAATAACAACTTTTCTAGAAAAAGAGCCTGCTGGACAAATGTAAAAAAAAAAAAAAACGTTCATTTAGCTCTCCTGTAAATTTGCATTTTGTGACATGCTGCCCTTTACCTCCCATACACAGAGATGAACTGTGAGAAGCCACTTTTCTTATTTTTCACGTTCAATGATCTATTAAATGATTTTCAAGTTTGATTTTAATTGCTTTTATGATGTTTTCATCATTATTCTTAAATTATATATTAATAAATTTGTATAACAATTATTTTTCATGCAAAATAACTTTAAACACTTTTATATAAATAAATAAATATATATATATATATATATATATATATATATATATATATAAGTGTGTGAGTGTGTGTGTGTATTTGAAAAAATCATGTGATTAGAACGAATCGTTTAGCAATCTTTCAAAAAAATTAGTTGAAATTTTCTTGAGTTGCAGAAGCAGAAAATACAAACAGTCCTACCATTCTAATATATATATATTTCTATAATCATAAAAATTATTTCAATAAGTTTTCAAGTAATCTGTGACGGTTAATTACTTCAATAGATCAGCTGTAAGTTAAATTGAAGACCTTATTAGTGGATGCAGACTACGCTTACCTCACATGGCATGTTCAGAAATGCTACAATATCAAATCAAAAGGCTATAGTTCAGTGTTAACTCGCCAGCGAGGAGAGGTGTGTACAATAGTATGATGGTTTGTGAATCTCGTCAGCTGATATTACCCTTTAACACCAAAACCGCTCCCATAGTGGAACGGTTTAACTATTGAATGCATCTGATGAAGGGTGAAATACGCAGATATTATGTAAGATTGGAACTCAACATTCAATAAGAATGTGGATGCATCTAATAAATGAAGACCGGTGGGCAGATGGGAATTCTATAATTTTATCCCACAACCTAGAAGATTAAGAACTTTTTTGTGTATTATCAGATGTCAAAATATCAACTCTAAGCTCTTTTGAAAATGATTGCACCAAAACTGGAAAAATTGAGAATTCAAATGAAAGAACGTTTAGGCCAAAGAAAGACTATAATAATAATTTTTTTTTTAATATGGTTTGTATGTCTCTCAGGTACAGATAAATTACAAAAAAATATTATTATAATATTTAGTTTAATAGCGTAAAAATTATGAGTGCGTTTTAGATGTTTTGTTGGTTATATAAAAACTACTTTAACAAAATAATGTTAATAACACAAATGTACATCTAAATTACGAATTAAAGATTCTATGTTTGATTACTATACCGTGCATATTGGCTTGTTTGATTTTTTTAGAAAGTAGTGTTATTCTTCTGCATGTATTCAGTAAGCTACTCTTCTATTTAAACAATATTTGTAAAATTCGTTTCATTAAATTTGTCATTGTGAACCTTATCATGTATTCACACAACTGAGGTAAATCTGACATCGGTCGGTCGTTACGTGTAAAAGTAGCATGTATCCAGCTTATATATTTTATATCCAAACGTATTTTTATGTTTGTTTGAACATGAAGTGGAAAATTCTGATAAGAATTATAAAATACATTAACACAATGAACGATTGCTACAAAAGATAGACGAATCACGTAAACACCAGAAAAAAAACTAAATGTTTATAAGAATAAAGAAAAACTAATAATGCGTAATTTTCGGTAATAAAATCAGATTACCGATAAATAATAATTTACCGGTAATAAATCAGATTACTTTAAGCGGTTAATAATATTCTGGAACATCTGCTAATAGTAATATATTTTGCATGGATGATGTAATGAAGAAATTAATAATAAAATGGGTAAGTTAAATAAAATGAATTATTTACTTCAGCAAGTTGTACGACTCTTAAAGAGAAGATGTACGGTTGCGATTATCTCTGTGATATTGTAGGAATTGAATGTTTGATCCTAGTAGAAAAATTTGAAAAGGGTAACAAGAATAATAATAATAATAATAGGGAAAATACCCGATAACTAATATACAAAAAAAGATATAATGTAATTACGATATCGATAACTATGATTAACATTACAGATTATATTACGATAATGTAATTATGTAATGTATTTACGAGATGAAGGTTATGATTTGGAAGGAAACAGTTAAGATGAATGAAATGAAGCAAAGATTGGTAAACGAGATAAGGTAGTACATTATTAGAAATTTAGAGCGTGATTTAAATCTTTAAATAATATTCCAAGTGATGAGGAAAATTTTGAGAGATTGATTGGTCAGTATGATATACTACAATTTTTTTTAAAAATAGTAATGTTAAATTTTAGTTCATTTAAAAATTCCAAAGTCATCATCAATATTTTTTTAAAACATTCTACTTAAATTTAAATTCAATACAAATATGGTACGCACGCGCACGTGCATGGATATATAAATATAACTAAGATAATATACTTATTTCCTTTTAAATCTTTCATCATTATGTATTAAATTCAGTAAAATATTATGTAAGCAATATATAAAAAAAGAGTAACATAATATTATTTGAATTACACGCAAACGGGTCGTTAAACAAGTTTGAAACGATGTAAAAATTTTTATTATAACAAAGAATATTTAAAGTATTTTACCGAGTTACAAAAGTACATACATAACATAATATTATAATAATAATAAAAAGACATTTTTCATTTGAAAAATCATTTAAAATTTTGGAGTGGAAATATGGTAAAATATTTATTTTCATATGGTAGCTTTACAATTGTAGTGAAAAAGAGTTTATGAAAAACACTTTCAATTTTTATTAGAATATTCCAGATATAATCTCCTTAGTTATTTTATTTATTTACTGAAGTAAATTTCATTAATTTGCCTGAAGGACTCGGTTTCACTTGTTTAAATTGGTTAGGAAATATAATACTGAAATATAATATAATAAAGTATAATATCTATATTACATAACGTAAAGTGATTTTATACCTTATTTAATTGTGTTCTTCGATAAAATTAAGTATAACAATGTTTTTAACATTTTGTTTCAGATTACAGTAAATTTTTCCACTTTAAAGTCATCCAAAATTTAAAAGTAATGTTAATATTGGATAGTACGTTTAAAATAAAACATTTTAATTATTTTAATTAGTAGTATTAAAATTGTTCTGTTTTCCCCACCCAGACTTTTTATAATTTAATTGAAGTTCTATTCTGAGAAATGTACAAAGTAATTTGTATTATAATGTAATACAAAGACAAAAAAACGTACATAAAAACTTAGGTTCTGCTCATGCTTACTGAAGATTATACGAAACTCAAGCTGGAGTTGAATTAATTTTGAACTCTAATTCCCAGTTCCACCAGTTTCAATGATTGCAAAGTACAATTTATACGCCCCTATACACTACATGTTATCGAACTAAAAAAAAAATTAAAAATAAACTTTTACCTTACTTATATGCTGTAGACTCCTTTAAATCTGAATTTTACACTTTTTCAATTTTCAGCAAATAAAAATAACAGAATCAAAAATCCAATAATACTTCTTAATAATATTTGTGTATCTACAGTCGTTGTCTCATCCTAAAACACCAGTCTCGTTCACTCAAAAGACTCCTACTGAAAAAAAAGAGACGTTTCCAATTAAATCGTTACCTTTATTCATTTCAATGATCAGCTTTATAGTAGAGGTTGTAGGTTCCCTCTACTGAATAAACAAAAGAGCCATTTACTGGCAACGGAATAACAAGTAGAGATCGAATTAGAAACGCTGTAGTACGCGCTCAGCTGGAACAAATAAAAAGATATTAGATTGGTAAGGTCATATAGTGAAAATAAGAGAAAAACACAACAGAAATTTGTTATGAAAGTCTAGACCGGAAGGCAAGATCGGGAGGGAAAGACTCAGACTGGAATGCGAAGGAAATAAATATATATATATATATATATATTTATACAGAGGAGGTGGTTAGGAAAAATGAAAGGCTGTTTAGCAAATTATACATATGGCTGCGAACCAGGATAAGTGTATATTAAATGATTGGCTGATGATTGATTTATACGCTTAGTTCCACAAGAGAAAAAAGTACAAGAAAGAATTCTGTTCTGGTGGTCATAATATAAGTTTTTCTCATATAACTTAGGAAAATATTCTTTAACGAAAAAAAATACGTTGGTTACGTAGAAAATTTTAAAATAATCTTTCGTCACAGTTGTTAGATTAATAGCGTAGTGCAATTCTGATATTCAAATCAGTTTCATTCAAAAATTGAAAAAAAAATTAGTTAAACAGCTTTAAAGTAAAAAATTACACATCCCTGCATTTAGAAAGCAATAATTCACAACCGTTAGTTGTAATTTCTTTGCATTCTTTATTTTTATGAAAGTGCGATTAAAAAATAATAGATATTCCTAGAGAGATTTAATAATTGCAGCCGATGGCAACCCCTTTCTTTACCTTATTTCTCTGTATTTGTTTTGTTATTTTTATCAAAACCTAAATTTCTTGGTTTGAGTTATTAATTTGGGTGGCATTTTTGTAATCCTATAAAATTCTAAATAAAAATAAAACTAGAGCAGTAAAAAATAAACAAATTTTTCAATTCTTTTATAAATTTGTACTTTTTAAATTAATCCTAAAATAAGAAATAACAAACTGTTGGTAAGTATTTGTGTCTATTTCGTCTTTGATTTCTAAATATAAAAATTTTAAGAAGAATTAGAAGTAGTATCTTTCATTGCATATATTTTATAAAAAAATTCTGTTGTAATTCTACCAATAACTTATTTACGCTAATAACCATACACTACTCACAACATAAAACTATAATGACAATAAACACAAAAAGAGAAACACTAAAAATCTAGGTAAATTAAGAAAAGTAAAAGAGAACGCGCAATAACAGCAACCTATAATTTCAATAATCATAAAACAGATAAAAAAATTATTATTTCCAAAATATATCGGGAAAATACACCGAAAACCACCTGAATTCTTCTAAACGCTCCAGTAAGCAAGTTTAAATAGCTAGCATCAAATATACGTCCATTGTATTTCACTATATATTTTAGTATAGATCCCCTATCGACATCATTAACACTTTAGTGTTAGCAAAGTTACTTGTCATCCTATACTCAGTCAAAAGTCTGAAAGCGTTAATATAAAATAGTAGACCGGTATTTTTAATTATAATTTTTTAACAAATACTTCATAAAAAACAGTAAATGAAAAACATAATCACAAAAATGACTAATGAATTTGGAAAAGATTTTAAACTTTGCTCAGTATTTAATACTTAAAACTATACTTTAATACTATACTTTAATACTTAAAAAAATTAAAACCTGGACTTTATTTCCATTTAATGCCGAAAAGAAAAAAAATGGCCAGACAATTTATGCTACTTTTTAAAAAAATATTGCGTATATACGTACGAAAGAAAGTAAAAAAATAACGGGAAATTTTTATTTTCTTTCATGACCACATGTCTCGCATAACTGTTTTCCTGCAAATCATAAACCACATGTGTTCATTGGAAGTAATGTATCATTATTAGCGTTTTACGGTTAAGTTTTGAAAGCCAATTTAAAGTGAGTTCTCATTTGTGCGATTGCACAAAGGAAGTGCGAATAATGATATATTTTCTCAAATGTGTAAAATAAACAGAAATTATTCGTAGAATGCAACAATACGGATATAGTTGTTTGGGCAGAAGCAGGATCTTCAAATTGGATGATTTTTTTTAAAAAAAGCAGAATTTCTCTCAGTGATGAACAACGAAAAGGTAGGCCTTCCACATCAGAGAGCAATGACAATAATAAAAGAGATTTAACAAATAAATCACTAGAGAAAAGGTAAATAGTTAAAAATAATGTGAGGTACTCTGATAACTAAAGGGAAAATAAATAAAGTGATATACTTTGAAGAAGTATGATTTTGTTTCAGGATAATACACGGACCTTATACGGAAAACAAAACAATCATTTGTCTTCAAGATTTGGGTTTTGAGATGCTGAAGCACCTACTGTAAAATCCTGACATGGCTATAAACCACCTTCATCTTTTTTGTCCTCTGAAAGAAGAGCTAGCTGGCAGAGAAATATTTTTGTTCAGATGAAGAGGTCATGAAAAATTGGCTACGCGCAAGACCATAAAGTTTTTTCCAGGAAGGAATTCAAATGCTTGTTCAAAGATAGACTAAATGAACAAAAGTAGAATGTGATTATGCGTAAATTTTATATAAAAATATACATATTCCATTAATTTAAGTGCAAATGAAAGTAATTAATTTAACAATGTCACTATAATTTTTTATTTATCTCGAATAACAAAAGGTTGATCTTAAAAAACGAAGAAAAGCGTTGTTAATAAAAATAAGAAATTTAATATTGAATGTAACAGAATGATTAAAGAAATCAACATAAAGTGCTTACAGCAATGTGCAGATTAGAACTAATATTAATCACTTAATACATATATCTATTAAAAAAAAAGCTAAAGTAAATTTAAGAGCGTACGAAATTTATAATAAATAATTTAATTAATTTATCCGTAAGTTAGTAATTTACGGGTTAATTCTACTGTAAACAAAAGATTCGCAAAGTTCTTTTTAATTTAAGTATAGGAAAACTTTCATTAACTTAAGTAACGCAACCTACTCATACGTAGAGTTGTATCACAAGGTAAAACATTTTTCTTTTAGATTTAGTCATTCTAATTAAGTATTCTAGAAAAGATTAACAAATGTAACGACCCACATAATGTAAAACCTACAACATATTTTATTTTATAACATATTATGCAACTTCCTTTACCAGCATCGTTGATTAACTATCAAATATAAAAAATGATTTTTTCCTTAATGTTAAGGAAAAAATTCAGCGTATGTTTTCTTTTAATTTCATATATATTTTTTTATAGAAAGGTTTTTTTTTAATTGACTTCAAATAATGTAATAAGATCTTTAACTTTCCTGGCATCATAGCTATAGAGCTATACTGCAAGAAGTAAGGTATGGTAATCGATCAAAAAATGGGGTACGGTTTCTTTTTCCATTTCTTAACATCTCATGACACAGGGACCTCATAAGAAACAAAAAAAAGATGTGGGGATAATGTTCGTACGTACGAATGTTGGCTCGTTTGAAGCTTAATAACTTTTGATTGGATAAACCAATTTTGATGAAATTTAGCACTAAGAGTCGTGCACATAGGGGAGTTTGTTGGTAAACGTTTAGGGGTCAATATCTCTAGGGGGTGGTGTAGATGTTTCTTTGGGATCAATTCTAAAGCTTTTGCAAACGTAACTTCATAACATACGTAATATAAAGATTAGTACATGCGTACGTGCTTCTCTTACCATTTAAAAAAAATAATAATATTGCTCTCAAATTTTCCCCTTCCCCAAAAATCAAAAAACTTTTCTTATTTTATTTAAGGCATATTTCTTAAACGAATTTTTTAATGTCTTCATAAGCACAGTAATAGATAATTACTACGTCATAGATAACTATTCATTGACACATAAAAGATTACATATTAATCTACGAGTATTACATAGATTACTATGTAATACTCGTAGATTACTTACTTAAGCACAGTAACTTCATAAGCATAGTAACAAAGGCCCTAAAAAATAATTTGTAACAATATTGGAGGTTGGGGAGGCATTCAAAGTATAAAAATATCGACTTTTTGAATTTTTTAAAACTTTTCAACAAAATTTCATCATAATTCCATCCTCTCGCACCAAAAAAGAAACCTAAGGTAACTTTTTATTGAATGAACATTTATCAGTGGAATTTGTTTTTAGTTTCATTCATTTAAGCAGGAAACGTAGATAAATAAAAAAAAATCTTGGGAGGTGATTTTGGGGGGTAAAAGAGCAAAAAAAGTAAACAAATACCGATTTTTAAAATTTTTTTCATGTATTATTATTACTACAATAATAGTAACATGTATTATAAGTAATAGTAGCATGTATTATTACCATTACATAATAGTAAATAATCAATGCCAGGAAAGTATAACAACTTAGTTGTCAGCTTTTTTAATTTACACAGGAAATTCTTTAAAAAAATATTTCTATTGAATAACATCAGCGGAGAATTAATTTAATTAATAATTCGTTATCGTTAAGCTCAAAGATGTTTTCTTTTCACATAATTACTTAGTATTTATTTGTTATAGCGTAATGCTGTATAGCCTGACGCCATTCTAACACTCATAGTGTTTCGAATGAAACATCAAGAAAATTATCTGGAAAATTTAAGATAAAGAAAGATTTCATAATCTCGCACTCCTTAGTGCCCAATCTCATATTCAGTAGCAATTACTTAACATTTTTTTATTTATATTCCTTATAAAATAATAATACTTCTGCATAAATACAAAGTTAACTATTGTTGTTAAGACTTAATGATAACATATGAAAATAATTTCATTTACCATATATAATTAGTTATAATAAACAAGAATATTAATCAAACTTTTCAATAATACACTGTAATTACTATTTTATATATTAATTATAGTAATAGCACGTTATTGTACACGAACATTTATATTACATTTTATATACATGAATAAAAATATATGTTTGAAAACATACTATTTCACAAGAAAAAGATACTGATATTAAGTTTGTTAGTGTCTTTATTCAATTTACTGCATAATACAATTCATTTTATAATAACAGACGTAATAAGTAAAAACTAAATTTTTAGTTCAAAGAAGCTATAGGTATAGTCTGATGCAAAATTAATTTCATTATGTAACGACTGCTGACTGCATTAAGATCTATATTTAAATAAAAATTAATGTATTTTGTATAGTCTACTTTTCTAGTTTTTTTATATTTGAGTGTAACTATTGCTACTGATCATAAAATGACCTGCTCCAGTTTTTATATATAAACATTTTAAGGAGTAAAAAAAATGCTGAACCTGAGTTAAAAAATATTAATATCTAGTTTAATTGTTAGCAATGGAAATTGCTAGAAATACCGTTTTAGTCCTGAAATTTTGGTGCGGTAGCTTATGTAAGAGAATTCAATTTATAAAAATAAAGGACTAGAGAGTAGAAAATTTTGAAAGGGTACTCTTGCCGTGTTTTGAAGGAGACTGGATAACAAACATTTTACTTGTGCATTTATCTTTTAACTATCAAAAAAGTATTGTTTCAAACAATATTGGGTTTAATAAGATTTCCTCAAACTTCTACCCTTTCCTAAAAAAAAACAAAATGTAATGTTATATATTTTTCCGACTTTTGTTTCAATCAGTGTTTTGAAATTTTGTACAATTTTTCTTTAAATGTATTATCAGAATAAGAATGATTTTTACAACATATTAGTTACTGCATTCAACATATTTTAAAAGATTTTTATTATTAAAATGAAAGAATAATGCATGATTACATCCCAACCCCGAAGGGGAAGGCACCCGCCTAGTGACGTTCCGGTCGCCAGACCACCCCTCCTGTTCCTTGTCCTGTTGGGCTTTAACGGGAAAATGCATGATTACAATCAAAATTTGTTCATTATAAGTTAATTAGTAAGTCGTTCAACAGAAGATTTATATTAATTTATGCTGATACATTTGTATATGCAGCGTATCAACTTGAGAGTAGAAAGATTGGGTTAAAGTGTTTTTTTTTAATCATTTCTTTATTCATTTAGAAAACCAAATGTTTATTTTAATCGTGTCACCATTAGGATCTCTGAAACTATGAGAAGTACAAAAAACTCTTTAAATGAGGAACTTCACTTCATTTTTCGAATAGCGGCCAGCTTCATTTTATAAAAAATAGTCTAAATTTTTGCCTGTTTTCGATAAAAAAACATCATTTAAAGAATTTTGTTATTCTTGAATATGTTTTCTAAATGTAAGTTTTAAGATTGAATAAGTTGATGAGTGAATTTTTTGAAGTATTTTTTATTTTAGTTTATTTTTAAAATGAACCATTTTTTTCTTTTTACAATTTGATACTCAAGAATGAAAGTCTTAAAATTATGTTTTTTTAGAAGAGTACTTTAAAAATGTTTCATGGAAAAAATTATTTGAGATAAAAAATTTTAAAAAGTTTAATATATAAGAACTGAAAAATGCCAGGTAAAGGTAGGCGAAGTCTACCCTTTAAAACTATTTTTAAGGCTCTTATAGTTTTCTGAGATTCTGATGGTGACACACTTAAAATCAACACCTACTATACTGTTGTAATCAACCTCTTGGATATTTAAAATTAAACTTAAACATGTAATTTTAAATTTTTATAAAAATAATGATTTTTGAAAATTACTCAAATGAAAACCTGCCTTTCAATTATAAATCTACATTATTATAATTCAGATTTGAAAATTAAAATCAATTTTAACGGCAGTGAAACTAGTTTAAGAAGAATTTTCAAAGAATTAGGTTTTAAGTAGCGCAAAACAGAAAACGATAGGAAAATTTTATTTGATAAACATGATATTAGGTGGAAAAGGCTTTCATATTTGCAGGCAATCAGTGATTTTAGAAAATGTAACCGGACGATCGTATACTTAGATGTATGCTATGTTTTATCATCTCATTTAACGGGAAAATCATCATGGGCTGACGACAGCGGTGCAGGACTTCATTTAACAATAAATAAAACTGAACGCTTAATTGTAATTCACGCCGGCGGTGAAATGGGCTTTATTCCAAACGCAATGTTAACTTGGACAGCCAAATCAAAAAGAGGCGATTACAATGGTAGCATGAGTACTAAAAATTATTTCAAATGGGCTGAAGAAAATTTAGTTCCTAACCTTCCTCCTGAGTCTGTAGTGGTCACTGACAATGCTCCGTATCATAATACCCTGTCTGAAAAAAGAAAGTATGTACCTGTTTTTACATTTTACAATGTACGGTACAGAATTAGCCGACTGTATTTCATTTCAAAATTGTTGCATTCGTTTATTATAAATAGAACAGTTATTTGGTAAGGGAATTACTAAGAGCGAGGAACATGTGTTTACTTGGGTAGTAATCGTTGCTACTCCAAATTCGCCGTTTCTTGGCGGCGACTCTACAGAGCTTACGATGAAAATAGAAGGCTTCGTTGCACGAGACAGTCGCTTGACAGGGCATTATGTTATTCTTTTCTGATAACATTAGATTCAGTCAGAAACCGAGAATTCTGCAAAACAGAATGTTTAATTATTTTCATAAATAGCAAAAATTCTTTTCACAATTAAAATTTATTATCATTTTGTTTAATTTAAGACAATAATTTCTTTAAAAATATTTAGCATATTTATAAATATTTCTTACTGTATACAGTACAAAAACGAATAAATTATACTTTTATTAATAGGTTATTATTAAACTCCCTGCATCAAGTGAGTGATAAAATGAATGACCATTTTATACGAATAAATTTCATAAATATATATCATTAGAGTTATATTTATATGGCCTTTTGTAATGGGTATTAGTATTGATGATGTTTAAATATAGTAATTATCATCATCATTAAATAATAGGCTTATATCCAACAAATTATAATAATCTATTAATAAATTAATCATATTATACGTATTCATAGAATAGTTAAGTAATTTTTTCGCAATGTTGACTGATATTCAATACTATGTTTAATTTTCATTTTCAATAAAATAATTAAGTTCGATTCTTTGTGTGTCCCGGTACGAATGGTATAGTTGTACCCTTCTGTAATGAGTGGCGCGTTAATGTTTGGTTATATTAATGAATTCGTATGTTTTTTGCGTTTTATTTTACTGATTTTTTTTTCAGTGGCAGAATTTAAATCTAACTAAATATAATTTTATGGAATTTAGGCCTATACCCTATATCATCATCATCATCATCAGTGATCACTCCTCTCATGTTTGAGAGCTGGTGACTCGATTCATATCTCGCTGATAATTTACCGCCATAACTCATGGTTTGCTGCCATTCGAATCAATGTGCCTAACGTTTCTCCTATCGCCTCTTCAGTTTGGTCCAACCATCTTTTCGCGGTCTTCTGCATGACCTGCTTTCCTCGATTTTCCCTGTACGACTAGCCACTCAAGTTTTTTACCAAACCTACGGATGATATCGCCGAAAACGCGAAGGATGCATATTGTCTGTTAAAACAATCTATACCTGTATTTTTGTCCAATTATATGGGTATAAATGTTTACAAATTCGATAGTACTGCAGTCTCTAGCTTCTCCAACACAAGCTTTTATTTTCACTGTTGCCACTATATATATATATATATATTTATTTATTTATTATTATTTTTTATTCTAAGTATTACAAAATTTTTACGACATATTTGGAATTAAAGTAGGCCCCCTAAATACTAAACATTACCTTATACATTAAAGGAATTTTAATTTTTACCCAAGAATTGAATTTTAATATTAACTGTATCACCAAAATTTTAAAATTCGGCTAAAATACCAAAAAATCGTACCTACACTGTAGAATGTAGGAAAATAAAAAAAAAAAAATATTCATATATCATCAGAAAAGCCTCTAATACTTTTTTTAAATTTCACTGGAGTTCTATAATAATAATCAATGTATGATCATAGACTTATTTAAGTTTTATTCTATTTTTTTTTCAAAATAGTTACTTTTAATATGGGGAATATGAAACTTTAAATATGAGTTTCTCTTTATGTTATTTATTTCGCCAATTATGAAATTATCAATTATTATTATTATCATTATCAGACAAATTTAATTGCATGTAGATTATTCATGTTTGAACTCTGTATCTTTCACTGTATCGGTGAGCGCGACGCTAACCGGTAAGTTGTCGGGGAAGCTTGTAGCTCAAATATCCAACTGCACAGCGCTCCCCCCACCAAGTCAGCCGAGAGCGCAACACCCGACCACAGCAGCGCGGCACCCCACCACGCGCCGGCGACGTTTTAAGCAGCAACACAGTAATTCCGAGATTATTCAATATCGGATTACCACCAGAACATTAAGAAGAAAAAGAAATTGCCTGGCCGACCCAACGCGGGATGGTGGATGCCAACATCCCTGTCGGCGCAGAGGTGTGGTCGGCTTGGCATGAATCCCATTAGTGCCAGGTGGCGTAGCGGGGAAGAAGGAGCCGAACGAGCATCGCTCTGGGAGAACCGCCTAAGCTGTGCCATCGGAAGACGACCGACGCTGACCTAACACTGCGGGACTTTGGGAGCCATCACTGCCACACTTTACTGGGGACCCAACTTCCACACCCAGGGGAAGTTTCGTTAGATTCCTATGGCTAAAATAAATCCGATTCCAAAATAAATTATTTTCGTTATTGATTCAATATAAAGATTTCTTTTAATAATTTTATCAGAGTCTATAGATAACGTATCATAAATGTAAAAATCTGTTAAAATGTAAATAAAATATTTTTTTACTATACGCAGGGAATGAAGAGAAAAAAATAAAGCATTTTTAAACTAAAAGTAGAACTCAAAAAGCGTGATTTAATAAATCAATGCCGATTAGAAAACCTTTTCTCCATTTCTAAATTTTTCAATTTATTATTTCTAAACAAAGCCTATTTACATGTAGGAATATAATGCTACAAGACAAGAAATAAATGTACAATCTATAATATTATTTTATAGTACTGTTTTTCGACAAATTGAATTTAAAAGTTAAATTATTCATTACGTAATAAGGCTCTTAGATAATTTGATAAAAAGCCTTATTAGTATTACCAAAAATAAAATAAAAATAAACATAAACAACAAAGTTTCTCATCTGTGTATTATAAAAAGAAATGCGTTCTAAGAAAAAACTTTAAGCCAACCGTAACATTTTTATTCTAATAACGTCAAAATGGCATACGCTTGAACGGAAAAAATCATTTTCTAAAAAGAAGAATTTAAATCAAATTATTTACTTTTTAAATTTATTTTTATTTATTTTCACTAAAGAAATATATAAAACTAATATTACGTGAATAAACGATGGATAAATTTTCAGAGAAAATCATCGTTTTCTGTAACCGTAAATTTCAAATTATATGATAATGTAATCAGAACACAATGGAGTATTGTATAATACATTGCTGACTTGATTTTCTTCAGCCCGTTTTACCATCAAATCTTAAAATCGACCATACCTTTAATGGGTAAACTGTTTGTATTAGAATAATGCATGCTATAGCAGTAGTTTACACTTACGCTGTACATTCAGTACGGGATTGTTAAACAGAACCTAGTTCCATAAATATAGGCTTGTTAGTATTTTCTATTATAGATTTTGTATGTAATAATTAATATATAAACAAGCAAAAATGTATATGTAATATATATATATTATTAAATAAAAATAATTTTTATATTATTTTATATTAAAATTAGAATAACTGAAAGAAGTAAATATAAAATGAAAAAAAGTTAGTAAAATGCAATATAACTTGTAATTAGAATACCTAATCTTAATTTATTTTTAATAAAGAAATTTAAAAAAATAGTAAAAATAAAACGTTATCGCAGAGGCTAATTTGGTCTGAATTAGGATAGTTTATGATCAGTTCTTATGTAATTCTGTTGATTTTATCCAATAAAACAAGTAGATATTACTCGGCAAAGTTTAGAAAATTTATTTTGCTCTCAGCTTGGGAATGAATTGCGGGACCAACTGGCTTGTTAGGTACGACGTCCTCTAGCAGTACACCACTATCCTTTCCTGTGCTATCAGCAATACCCACTTTAGACACTCTAGATAGAACTACTGTACAACCATGTGTTTATGGTTATTATACTCTGACGAGTAGTATTACCGGGTGATTCAAAAAGGATTTCAAAAACTTAAAAGAATATAAAAATTTATTTAGATAACTTACAGATTACGTTGAGGTCTCATTTCATAGAAAAACACCCCAAGATTGTCACCCAATAATCACTTTAGTTCGAGATGGCTTCGATTTGGAACGCAACATACATCCCACCTGAAGTTGATTCCACACTGTAGCCAGCTGGTTGGGGGGGTTACCTCTGCAGCTGCGGCTTTAAATTCGAATTTTTAGCTCAATAACATCAGCAGGCAAAGTTGGTACATAAACCCGATTTTTAATAAAATCCTACAAGAAAAAATTTAGCCGGGTCAAATCTGGGGAGCGAGGAGGCCATGCAATTGGACCTTCAGGATCGATTCACCAACCTGGAAATCGAGTATCAAGAATATTTCGGACGTTTAGGTGGTAGTGAGGTGGTACTCCGTCTTGCTGATACTAATAGCGTCCATCTTGGTCATCATCATCTAACTGAGGAATTAGAAAATTTTAAAGCATGTCCAGGTGAAGAATATCATTTACGGTTGGAATTAATTTTCTCCGTAGTTATTTTTTCAACCTTTGTAAAAGAAAATGTTGTTTTATGACTCGCCACATGTCTTTTTACGGCTGCCATATCATCTCGATCGGATTTAAATCAGGATGGTACGGTGGGAATCTAAGAACACGATGCCCATGGTTTTTTTTTTGTGTTATTTTTGTACTTTTACAAAAATATCACAAATTTATTTTTATTTTTGTACTTTTTGTTTTGTGCAACTTTACCAATTCATATAACTGTGGTTTCAGAATTTTTTAACCATACGAAACATGGGATTTCTTCAGCCAATCGGTCATACCTTTTCTTCTGGAGTTAGAATTTGGCGCTTTATTACCATTATATTTACCTGTATTGTGATAACGGGCATTATCAAAAATACTATTGACGTTGCTGGAAGATTTGGAATCAATTTTTCACGCGCCCATTTCATGAAATACATTGTTTGTTTTCATGTTGTCATGGCAGTGGCAACTTTTTGAAATCGCTTTTCAAGTTAGTAATGCGTTGGGAATAAAACCGATTTCTCCTGCAGCATAAATTACTATTAAACGGTCACCTTTGTTAAACGGCACATGAAGTCTCTCAACGATACCTTTAGACCACGACTTTGTCGAATAATGCGAACTTAAAACGTATGCTTCATCCAAATAAACAATAGTAGCATTGCTTTGTCTGTACTTAGCCACCGCCTGCAAATATTCAATTCTCTTTCATCTGATATCGGATTTATCAATTAAATTTTTTGTGTTATTTTCATTTTTACGCCATTTGAAAATTAACTGTTTCAATATAACAGCTAAAGTTTATTCACTGCCTTTAAAATCAATGGATGACTGAAGTTCTTGCCTTATTTATTTAAAGTAGATAATTCCTTCTTCTTTGAATTAAATTCATTAACTGTTCTTTTAACTACACCTAAATCAAAACTGTCCAGTCCACTGACAGATTTCGAACGTCGTTTATACTTTTTCGGCGTGCTGAAAGAACACGATTGGGATGTTTACCGGAGAATTATGTCTTTTTTTCTCTTCTGAATTTCTGAATCTGTGTTCTTGATATCCCTCAAGCAGCTTGTGAGAGCAGAAGAGCATGAGTTCTTTTTCGCATTTTAGAATGCCAATTATACGTTTGTTGTCAGTTAATTTACCTACTTTTAGAGCTTCTTTTTTCATAAAATCATAAACATTATTGATAATTTCACGTGCTTGACTCCTATGTTTTTTCTTAACTACGGATTTAAATTCTGCCATAATAAACCGCATTAATTATATACGAACAAAAATAAAACAAAAAATAATACATTACAAAAAAATTGTGAAAAACAATGAGTAATTATAAAATAATATGACCGTACAAAAACGCTATCGGAATACCTTATTGAACACGATATAAACTGGACTAAAGTTTATTTGTTTACACACACTTTCTGTACTACGAATGACGGATCTAATTATAATCGTGATGAATGATATCATTTCTAACTGTAGGTACAGTCATTCACGGGAACCGGTTCGTGGTGGGAGGGGCACGTGGCTGGTGTCTGACGTTTCCTTTGTTCATAGGATTTACATTTTAGTCGTTGAGATGGAGCCGTAGACGCTAGCCCAACGCCTGTTCGCGTATGACAGTTTTGTGCGAAATGACGGATCCGTAATTGCTGTTCAGCGAGATTTCCGCCGTCAGTTTAATATCCATTGTAATACAAGTGTCCCTACTCGTAACACAAAATTGTGATGGGTAAACAACCTTCGAACCAGTGGTTCAATATTGAAGAAAAAATCACCGGGTCCCCGACGAACTGCTAGCATTCTGGAGAACATCGAACGAGTAAGGGAAGCCATTGTCAGAAGCCCACGCCGCTCTATTCAGAGGCATTCAGCAGCGCTTCAAATGAGCACAAGTACGGTAAGACGAATTCTGCATACAGACCTGCATTTCCATCCTTACAAGATAGCCGTCGTGCAGCAGTTAAACGAGCAAGATTTCACGCAGCGATTACAATTTTGTCGACAAATGCTTACCGTTTTTGAAGAAAATGAAAATTTGTTATTGTTAATGAGTGACGAAGCCCATTTTCATCTGAATGGCTTCCTCAACAAACAGAATTGCCGGTATTGGACAGAAAGAAACCCACATCAGCTTCACGAGAGACCACTTCATAGCCCAAAGGTGACTGTCTGGTGTGCAATAGGAAAGTTCGATGTTATTGGACCATATTTTTTTGAAGAAAATGACGCTGCCGTAACTGTAACAGCTGATCGTTACATTGCGATATTGAATACGTTTTCATCTCTGAGTTACGAAACCGGGGAATCGATTTTCAAAATGTGTTATTCCAGCAGGATAGAGCTACAGCGCACACAGCGAGGGCAACAATGGCTGTTCTCCGTAACTTGTTTCCGGGACGCATCGTTTCCAGATTCGGCAACATTCCTTGGCCCCCTCGGTCCCCCGACTTGAGTAGTTGTGACTTTTTTCTGTGAGGGTTTCTGAAATCGCGTGTGTTCGGCAATAAACCGCGTACATTGGAGGACCTGAAGATCGCAATTCGTCATCGACGCGATGACGAATTGCGATCAATCTGGGTGACGCACCCAGATTGATGTAGACATGCTGCAAAGAATTGAGGCCAGTTACCGCAAAAGGCTACAACAATATATTGCCGAAAATGGACATCACTTGCCGGACATGATTTTTCGTTTATGAGTAAGTAACAAATGCTTTAATTTAACAAGTGTTTCAGTACCAATAAAACTTTTTTAAAGTAAATAAATATTCAATTTTTTATATTTATTTTAAAAACATCCGGTGAATGACCCTGTATAAATTTTTATAGGCCTGGACATAATACTAGTCAGAGCATTAGTCACTGGTTAAGGAATTGTTATTTTTAACAAGATTGAGTAATTAAGCATTTTTATAGATGTAATCAACTCAAGTGGAAAGAATTGAACACACAACAACTTAAATGTATTGTTTGGGCGTCCGTATTATTTGTAAGTCGAAAAATGGGAAAAAATAATAATTACGCGCAAAAATAATGTTTTGGAAAAAAATAATATAATGACATATCAGCACGTGACGTCACAAACTCGTAGATTCGCTGGGACAAACCCACCGGGTTGGTCTAGTGGTGAACGCGTCTTCCCAAATTAGCTGATTTGGAAGTCGAGAGTTCCAGCGTTCAAGTCCTAGTAAAGCCAGTTATTTTTACACGGACTTGAAGACTAGATCGTGGATACCGGTGTTTTTTGGTGGTTGGGTTTCAATTTACCACACATCTCAGGAATGGTCGAACTGAGAATGTACAAGACTACACTTCATTTACGCTCATACATATCATCCTCATTCATCTTCTGAAGAATTATCTAAACGGTAGTTACCGGAGGCTAAACAGGAAAAAGAAAGAAAGAAAAGATTCGCTGGGACAACTATACAATCTTTGTTTGCTTAGAGGAAAAAACCACTGACTGTAAGGCTATCAAAAATGTGCTGCAAAGTTTCATGAAGGTAAAACCCCATATCTGGCAGTTATGGGTGCTCCCCTTATCACTCATGTGAAATGATAACTTACCACTAATAATTACATTATCTAAAAATGTAATATTACATTTCTATCAATTATTTCCACACAAAACTGCAACGAAGCAACTTTTTTCTCATTTGTAATGTGTTGAACCACAGTTAGTTTGTATGGCGTCAAGTGCAATCGTTTTCGTAATACGCGCCAAACAGTTGTTTGTAACTTGTAGTCTCACGTGATGCATGTCGATCTGAATTTTTCGGACTACGTGCAAAGCTTTCTCCGAAATGTTCCATAGCAGCTTCAGGGACGCGTGATGTTCCTGGTGATTTTGTCTTTAACAGAACATCCAGTCTCAACGAAGGTTTGATGCAAAGAATAAATTCTATGCCTACTAGGAGACTCCCTACCATATTCTCTACGAAAATGCGTTGAACTGCCGTTGCTGACTGCAAATCGTGAAACCAAAATATATAGCAAGCACGTTGCGTACCAGTAAATGTATCCGTTTTTAACGACAGCGCTGGTGGCCAAATTTGGTACCAATGAACTACGTGAGTCCAATCCAGGCAAGATCTATGTTCCGGAGCTTTCCTAACTGTCTGTCTGCCACTTTATGACATATTGATTGGAGACAATATCGGCTATGGATGCGTCTACTTCCACGTCAACTATGGATGTGTCAATTTCCACACTTTCAGTGACAGAGGGTCTACGTAAAAACCCTCGTCTTGGAAACCTTTGTCTTCCCAGGCAAAGAGGAGAAAAGCATAGAATTCACGAACATTGAAAAGAGGAATCGAAAAACAAGTTTCGACCGGAAGGAAACGTAGTGATATCAACATATTTGGTTATCAAGAGAAGTGAAGGAGATTTTAGGAAGAAACGTCCTTTCGTGATAGCCCAAGGTATCACAGAAGCTGCAGGAGAACCGGTAATGGATGTAAGGAAGACTGCAGTAGGATTGTTCGTTGAAACTGTCAACGATTTACAATCGTCATGTTTGCCGAAGGAGAAGAAGACTGGACTATTATAAATTGATGCTTCATTGCTCGAGACTCTAAATACCTCGAAGGAGGTAGTTGTGTGCAGCAACCTTCTAAACTTCACAGAGGAAGAAATCGTCGAGGAACTGAATGAACAAAGAGTTATAGCGAGTCAACGATATAACAGTTGACGCAATGGAGAATTTTTATCCTCCGCGTCGCATGTATTGACATTCTAAAAGTCAAAGTGCCTAAAAAAGATAAAGGCTGGCTTTGACAGACTAGTGATGTACGTTCGTTCATCCCGACTCTATCGCGATGCTTTGGATGTCAAGAGGTTTGGGTACTCTGATGACACGTGCAGGATCCACCTGTTTGCGTCAATTGTAACGGCAATCATTCAGCAAAATCTAGAAACTGTTTAATGTATAAAGAGGAGGTAGCAATCCAATTGGTTAAGACAATTCAAAAAGTGACTACTTCAAAGCGAAGTAAATCGTCAAAAAAAGATCGCCGAAGGTAATGTATCCATATACTGTGTCAACTCTTACAACTTCTTTCAAAGCGAAGGATTGCGTAGCTATCAGCGGCGTTAGAAAGTACGGTTGAACGTATCGTGAACAACAAACATGGAAATCGTGCGTGATTTAAAAATATTGAAGGAAATTTTTCTAAATGATCCGTCATTGTAATACACCGTACCATTGCTAGAAAACTAAAACATTCCGAACGCTTCGACCCGAAAGTCGGATATTGCCGAATAATTAAAATTGAGTACACTGAAGACATGTAAAAGTAGAACTTAAGAAATAATAAAATCAGTTAAACAAAAATATACTCATTATTATGAAGCAGATGAAATAGTAAAATCTAAAAATTGTGTCGTGTTCCGTCTTCCACTATACTAGTACAATTTTAACCCGATAGAATTGATATGGTCACAAGTAAAAGGCTGCATTGGGAGTAATAACACAACATTAAGTTAAGTGATGTAAAAATATTTGTCGATAGAAGATGTTAATACAGTATATGCAAATGCTTCGAAAAACTGCATTCAAGATGTACAGAAAATACATTCCTCATTAAAGAAGAAAAAAAGCGTGGGAAGCGAGCAGACAGTTTGAGTGATAATATTATTGATAAGATATTATATAATATTATAGATATACTGATAAATTTGGGGGACGATGACAATAGTTCGTACTTATGACAGTTAGATAGTTCGTACGATGACAATAGACGGTACTTTTTCGGCATCCGACTGCCACTTTTTTCAATCTTTTCTTCAAAATCAGTTTGCAGAGAAAATATAAATATAATGTAACCAAACTTAACCTACGCTCGCTAGTCAAGGTTAGCGAGCGATGCGAGCATAGGTTAAGTTTGGTTAGAATATATTTATAATTAACTAGCTTATCGCGTATTGAAGAAATACACTAAGGTAAAAAATATTTTTTCTGTTTTACTTGATGAAATTTAAAAATAGAGGTAACGTGCTATCTTCAAAATTGTTATTTTTAAGGAATTTTATCACAATTTTCTAAGTTTTTTGTTACGAGATATTTTTATTTTATTTTTATATTAAAAATAAAAAAAATGTTTTTCTCGGATGGATTGCGCTAAATTAAATTAAATTGAATCATCATACTGTTGCATTTTGGTTTGTGATTTGGTGAGACAAATTATAGCTTTAATTTGGTATGTATTTTTTAATATTATATGTTACTATTAATTACAAAATTCTATTACTTCTCAAACTCAAGAGCCTTTTTCGTTAGCCAGAATATAATTCATAAAACCGGAAGATCAGAAATAAAAGCCTAAATATGATCAACAATCATAATTAATATTTACTCAAAATAATAATGTTAATCATTATTTACGATTGTTATATTTGATAATAAATTCGTTATGGTTGTTAACATATTTAAATATAAATAGATGAACGTTAATTATTATTAATGTTTGTATACA
This sequence comes from Lycorma delicatula, assembly GCF_047948215.1. Classification (NCBI taxonomy): domain Eukaryota; kingdom Metazoa; phylum Arthropoda; class Insecta; order Hemiptera; family Fulgoridae; genus Lycorma; species Lycorma delicatula. The sequence goes on from NC_134458.1 coordinate 184,001,724, forward strand.
ACGTTAAATAATGCTGCAAGAGATGTTATTGGCAAAATAATTGTTATATATACGTTCCCTGAAATAAACGAAGAGTAGAGTCATAACTTCGTTATTCATCATCTCCCGATCTAATTCCATTATAAATAACGTTACATCTCGAGTGTGTAGTTTGCTATTGGATTACATGTGATAAAATGACGTCAACCAAATTGCTAAGCTTTTGCTGTCGACAAAATCAAGTAGCTTGTTAAAACAATACAAATTATTATCAATCAATTCATAATAAAATTCTCAGGTATATTTTAATCACTAAATGAAACTGTAAGTACCAAATTTATCTCTTCTATCGAAAAAAATACCGTTGTTTAACGACAGAATAAGATACGAATGTGTTGTTAGTTGAAAATTAATTATTTTTTTTTTTAAACTTATATTACCTTTACTAATATAAAATACCTGATATATAATTACACGATTTAGGCAAATTTTCTTTCCGAGACTAAAAATTTCAATATATAATCTTGAGATGAATTAATTGAAGGTATTTTGGACTTAATATCAACTAGTTGGTTCGCTCGGCAATGTTATATACAGGTGGTTCACAAAGCAACGGGAAACCATTTTGTTCATCAATTTTTCTACCTTGCATGACTAGCAAATTGGAGAAAATTTATAAATTTATAAAATATAATCATCAAACAATAAAAAGAATTTGTTGGTACGTTTTTAATTTTTTACAAATTATCAACCTGACTATAATTATACATTGAAATTTAATTAAATGAATTATCAAAAAAATTCCAATATTTATCCTTTACGAATAGTCTTTTGTCCTTTACGAAGATTATATTTATATATTCTCACAACAATTATTTTTTTAACTGAACTGGCTCTCTAATAGATGTTATAATAACAATACGGCATTTCATCAATATGATATTTCTATAAAAAAAAGACGACGACGATGTATGAGTCTAACTGAAAAAGATGGCGTATGAATGCCTATTTAATTATATTTTTATAACAAATTCATTTTATGAAGAGTCATGGAGAAATATTAAAAATGAAATTAAATAGTGCACAAACGTAACCAAGACTCAAACTTTGAATCTTTGGTAAAAAGAAAGAGACATAAGTATTTCGGCAAGAAAATCTGTGAAAACTTTTAAAATAACTGACTGTAGCTGCTAAATTAATATTCAATAATTTAACAAATAACATTTCACAGTTTTACAAAACAGTTTGAATTGATTTTCATAACTTCAACCATAAAATTTTTCACGTATTTTCGAAAACACACAAAAAAAATTCATCGACGTGAAATTACAAAATATACTTCATAACTAGAACTAAAACTAACGGGTAAGCAACTTAAAACTTTAACGCCGGTACCGCAGCTGCGACTACTAGCGCCATTATTGATTGTATACTGCTCTCGTCCATTATTTTCAGTTGTAAATTGTTCATACTTCAGTGAAGTATAGTTCTGTTCTTTGCAATTGCGTTTTTAAAATGTCTTATTCAATCGAGGAAAGGGTAGTGGAAGCTTATGTGCGTTCCGAATTCTTTCAAGAAATGCGTCAAATACTTGCGGAAAAATTTCTGTATGCTATCATCCAAAGACTAGTGTACACATTAAAAAAATGGCTTACAGCAGTTTCAAACACAAAACGAAATAGGCAATCTTCCGTTAAGACTTCAGAGACTACAGTCGACATTCAAAAAAGAATTTCTGCCTGTCCAAAAAAATTTATGTTGTCACAACAAACCGGTGTACAATACACATCTTACCCTAAGATTTTTTACGATTTAAATTTGCAAGCATACTGTGTAACAACTGTGCAACAGCTTAAGTGAATACATAAACCAAATTTTTTTAATTATTGCGAATGGCTTTTCAAAAATACTGTCGCTGGACAAATAAACCCGACGCTATATTTCATGTCAGACGAGACACGGTTTCATTTATCTGGACATGTTAATTAGCACAAAACCAGTTACTTAAGGACTGAAGATCCACATTAGATATCCACTTTACGATGAGAAAATCAGTGTAACTGTGCACCCTCTGTAATCATACGTGGGGCCAGTATTTTTTGACTGGATTTCAATATAGTTGTTTACCGTACAATTTTCAAAAAAAAATCTACGTTCAATTAATAGATCGTTAAAGAGTACAGTTTCTTTCAGCAAGACGGAAGAATGTGTCACACATCGAACTATTCAATAGAACGCATTCATGTGGGTTTTATAGAACGTATTGTCAGCAGAAGGGGGAGCATTCCACAGTCTTGTCTTTTGCGATTTTTTCCTTTGGGGCTATTTGAAGGATCTCTCCTTCAAATATTTGAAGGGGCTATCAAATCTCAACGCTACTGATGAACTGAAGGCGAATATTCAAAATGAAATCGACGGCACTGACAACAATATTTTGCGTTGATCGAGTCATTATGATCAATCGAGCACTAAAGTGCATCACTGTACAGGACGCTCAGTCCGAACATGTTTTACAAACATATGGTAAATAAGTAGACTTTTATTAATGTAAATACAGTATTTAATTTATGTTTCCGTTTCATTCATAAAATATTATATTTTGCAATTGTGTTTGGTCTATAGCGGTTCGGATTTAATTTGATCAGCCGGTATTTAACAAAATCATATGAAACTTTTTTAGAAACTAATTTAGGGGATTTCAGACCTCCAAATTATTCAAAAAATAATATCTGTTCCATAAATCATTAATGTTATTTACATTTGGATACTTTTTTTTTCTTCTCTCCCATACTTGGATACTTAGGTGTAAATAAAATAATGAGAAAATAAAAATAAAGTAGAGTTCACATTAAAAAACACACATACACACACTTAAACAAAACATAACGATGATCAAACTAATGTTGAATATAGTAACGGTAAAAAATTTTTTCAGATGCATATTTTGATTGACAAATAGTCGTCCCCAAATGTTATTAAAATAACAGTAAATAAATTTAAAAAAACACTATTACAAGCTATGCCCGACGAATAAAATGAGAAATTACAGAAACTGAGCGATTCAGTCTAGGAAGAATATTATTTAATCGGTGTAAAGTGTATTTGAAAAAAAAGTTACTTACTTCTCTTTCCTTCAACTTATAAACGTCCACTGCTCAACAATTAGTTTTTTAATACATATAATTTTTTTTTTTACAATTTTCTTAGATGTATATAAGTAAAAAATATTACTACATACCAGTTGCATAGGGGTTTTCACAATGAAACAAAAAGAATTTCGTAATATGTTCTACATGTGAAAAAAAATAAAACGTTTTCTGAAAACGTGGGTCCGGAAACGCTTCGTTTTCGAGTTATAGCTTGTAAAATTTCACTCCTAGATAAAGAAGTAAAATTGATGCTTCATATGGTTTTTGATATAAAAAATATTGAATAATACGGTCACAAAACCTTATCACTTAAATTTTTGAGAAAATTATGATAACACCAAACAATTGTGTCACAAAACACAATTTTTTAAATACAATACCTTCTTTCTTTTCCTGTTTAGCCTCCGGTAACTACCGTTTAGATAATTCTTCAGAGGATGATATGTATGAGTGTAAATGAAGTGTAGTCTTGTACATTCTCAGTTCAACCATTCCTGAGATGTGTGGTTAATTGAAACCCAACCACCAAAGAACACCGGTATCCACGATCTAGTTATTCAAATCCGTGTAAAAATAACTGAAATACAATACCTTCGTTAAATTTTCATTTTACGAAATCATTTAAAAACGAAATCAATTATTGAAAAATGATAAAAAAATAAAACTTAAATAAGACGATATTTAATTTGCATTATTTAAATTACGAAGGTATAAAGAATAATAAAACTTTTCGAAAATAAAGTAGTCTAGTGTAAATGTATCTATTTTGCTTGAAATACAAGTCTAATATTATGGAACTTTTAAAATAAATTAACTTTAAAAAACAGTTCGTGCGAGCGATAATTGTTTTTCTGTTACGAAAGAGCGCGTATCAATAGCTGTGAAAATTGGCCCGGTGAAAATTGGTAGCCCATGAAAAAATGTCGTGTCTGATCGGGATTCGAACCCAAGACCTCCGCACGAAATGCCGGTACACTATCTGTTGAGCCACGAAGGTCGGCGATAAAATGTTATAAAATTTTGTTAACGTGAAAAACAACAATATATATATTATTGCACGTTTTGTGTTTAACATACAAAAGTATCTTCCATCAGTTATTACAAATTCACATAAATTTTTAGTCCTCTGTATCTAAAGATTGAGCTTCTCGTAAATAATTCATAAAAATAAAATAAAGAAATTTATCACGCTCACACACGCGCGCACGATATATGTACGTTACATTATACAATACTGGTTTGATAAAAAATTCTTACAATAGTTATAAAACGGTAAAAATAAGTCGTCAAAATAGCTTTCAATATCTAATTATAAATTTGGAAGAAGCTCAGGTTGGATAATAAACACAATGTAAATTTTATTACTGTGGCTGCACGTTTATGTTATTAACTTATAAATACACATAAAGGTTAATTTAGAATAATAACAAAGCAAACGAGAAAAATAGAAATAAATTTATAGAAAAAGTTTTAATGTAAATTGGAAATAAAGCGGTTTTTATTCCAGTAATTGGTTATACGTGAACAAACACGCAATTTTAATATAGTTTTATACGTCAATTTACTGCAATAAAAGTCATTTTCCATTTCAGATACGTTATCAAATCAGCAAAAAATAACAATGTACTTTGTTTATAGAAAATAAACCCTACCATAACCTCGAGTGTTAATGTAATTTGCATTAATAGTATTATTTTAATTTTATTTTTATTGTATTAGATAAATATAAATAAAAACAAAGTTCCATTTTAATTATGTATAAAACTGATGTGTCAATTTCATTTTAGGAAAATTATAAATAACAGAAAATGAGCGTAATCCAACATTCAGCTAAGACGGGCATAATAAAAAATTTTAAGATGATTTAGAATTTTGTATTCGCTACACAATGCTACACGTAACAATACTGTAACAAAAAAAAACTTCAATTCTTTTAAAATACGACTTTTTCAGTAGGTGCCAAATTAAGATTTTGCAATTTTTATTTTTTTTATAGCACCAAATTTTATAAATTAAAAAATTAAATTTTTTTTACGTCTGTTGTACTTATTTTAAAATTTATTAAACTTTTTTTCTTTTTCTTTATATTACGTAATACGTCTACAAAACACGCTGCTCTTATAAAAAAAAATCGTTCGAAAAAGGACAAAGAGCAAGTAATCGGCTTTCTTGATAACTTGTATTTGAATTACTGTGCAATTTTACACCAGTTTTCTCAGAATAGTAAATTTTATGCATTCTGATGTTAATTTATTTGCAGTTATTAGTCATTTAACAAAGTTTTTGTATTACGAACGTAAAAAAAAACTGTTTTTAGAAACAAACATTTCTGTTTTACGTTGCATATTATAAAACTTCTGAAAATATGGTTCTGGAACTGTTTTTATTCAATTAATCAGTACAAAAATCATAACAAAGCATCAAGTTTATTCCTTAACTTGAGTTTCTAGAATTTCGGTATAGTTTTATTTGACTCTTTGTCCAGGAATCAAGGCGAAATCTTTAGCTAGCCGTAACTCGCTAAAGAAGCATTTCCGGACCCATATGTATACGAGCTTTCTTCATTATTTTTGCCAGTAGAATGAGCTCGGAAAGAGCTGGTAACACTACGTGAATCACTCTGTTTGTAAGAAAATATGTAGAAAAGTGTATTTTACAAAACTAAATAAAACTATGTTTTTTGTGACCTAAGTTCCCGAGTTAATTTATTTTATTTTACTTAATTTTCTTGAACTTACAAGATAAAATACTTTAAAATATAACTACATCATGTCATATCTTCATTCTTCTTTTTATAAAAATTCAATATCATCTAATGTTGAAGACAAAACTTAAAAAAATATTACAAATCGTACATTTGATACTGTAATTTTTCGTTTAAAATATCTTTTAACGGGTAATATCCTTTTGTTTTAATTTAGAAATTTATTAAACTGTTTAAAAAAAACCGAAAAACATTTAAAAAACATTCTGTATCTAAAATTTCTATCTCCGTGCCGGATTGGTAGCGACTCCACCTTTCATCTTGAGGTTCCAAGTTCGAATCCCGTTCAGGTATGCCAGTTTTATAGGCTACAATTTCCACTTTCACATACCCACGAACAAACTTCTGTAGTGAATTAATTCATCAGCCCAAAAAAAATCTCAAAAATAATCTAAACTACAAAAACCGTTATATAAATTGGATATGTAGTTTCAAAATCTTTTTATTATTCTAAAAACAAATTAAGACAGGTTCATTATGTATAAATGAAGTAATAGTAGGTTATTTTAATTTTCATTATCCTTGGATAATACAATAGAAAATTCATTGGATAAAGAAAAAAAATATTACTAAGAATTACAGTTGGTAGAAAGAAAAATAAATAATTAAACAAAAAATAAAAAACAAATCCTGTGCTTTATAAAGGATTAAAGAAACAATTGTAAGACAAACAATTAAAACAATGAAAAGACAGGGGTCTACTGTTTGTATTTCCTACCCTACTTTATTTTTAAACATTTTTTTTTCTTTTACATTTAAGTCTAGATTGTTTTTCATCTATACCAATCCCTAGAAATAAAAACAAATTCATAACCTTCGTTGTATTTAATTATCATCCAAAATTTCTATCACAATATTATTGAGTTAAAGTCTGAAGTCTCAGCTTTGTCAAAATATTTCAAACAAACATTAAACAAGTTAAAGTATTAAAAAAAAGTAAAAAACCATACAAAAAAAAAAAAATCGAATAATGTGGTCAATCAGTACTTGAATTTAATTTATTCTTCAAGAAAGAAAAATATATAGTCTGTTTCTATAAATTTTAAAAATAAATTATTTGAAAATAGGAATTTTCTTAACGCACACATTTTTGTAAGACTTGGATATAATTTATAATGATCATATTTTAAAGACACCAATTCAAAGTAGATTATTTTTTAATTTCAAGTAATGACATATAGTTACGTAATATTCTATCTTATGAAAAAGGTTTCTTTGTTTTCTATATAAAAGGCAGCAAAAGAAAACAATACTTCAAATTTTATATTGATCGGTAAATTTACAATCACATAATTCAACAAAGGACAACGTTTACAATCCCTCCACTTTGTTCAGCATCCACAATCATTAATAAAAAAAAACCTCAGTAAAAACAAGTTTATTACTATTACATGTTCTAAATCTTAATCTGTAATACTAAATGGCTGTCTGTGTAGCAATATATAACACTTAAAAAAGACTAGAAGAGAAACAAAACAAAAAATATATAATACATTGGGCGTTCCAATCCTAATTTACGAGAATTAAACATGAGTGAGATCGAAAAAGGAAGATTCTGCGATTGAAATGAGATATCTAAAGAGCAGCGGCAGGTAACACCAGACTAGACACGAATATATTAGGACACCGTTGTTAAACTCAATTATGAGTTACAGAAGTAACTGGTGTGACCGTTTAAATAGAATGTCATCATCAGAACAAAGTTGAATGTTTACCAGTCAAAGCTTTTGAATATAATCTTTGTAGAAGGAGAGCTCGAGGAAGACCGAATAAAAGATGGGCGCCGGTGCGGGCTGAATAGGTCTATCCTTGATATGGCAAAAAAGAAGAATTGTTCAGTGACGGATTTACCATAAAGCAAAACAAGCAGCTGCTTGAGGCCTCACTTTGACAGGGGCCTCGAAATAAAAAATTTTGAAAAATAAAAGTAAAATTAACAAAAAATAAAGAATATATTTATAATACTTTATGTATTACTTTTATAACTTATGTATAATTGTAATTGCTATCTTCAATTATGTAAAAGCTTCATTTATATTTATAGCATAGATTATAATGACAGTATATTTTAAAATTGGTTTGTCATGCAAACCATTTTTTCCCACGCGTCATTTCCATGTGTAACAATAAGATGGCGCCTTGGTCAAACGTTTTGTTCGTCTTTGTCTAAACCGGCAGAGATTCTTGAAGCATCTTGTTTCGTTGCTTCAGACAAAGATACAAGGTATGTATTCGAATCATACTATTTAAAAATTCAAACGAAAAATTAAGGTCAATAAAATTCATTAAAAAATGCACAACCTGATGGTTGTGTCTGTTTATTTCTGTTATCATAACCTATATGTTTATCAAATAAAATTTTGTAGGATAATAGGCAATTGCAACTTCCGGGGGGTCCTCAAAAATATCGATTTGCTTGGGGCCTCGTCCAAGGTAAATCCGGCACTGGAATTGTTTTTTTGGCTGAAAAAGAATAACCTTTTAGGATAAAAAGTGTTCAAGTGTCTTCGATCCTTATACATTAGTAGCACAGTTCAACCACTGAATTATTATTCTTTAGAGAGAATCTTAATCTAAGATTCCATCATTTTCGTTTATTACAACCATCATTACCTTGAAAAAAAATTATATTCGGCTTGCATTATACCTTTCCTCTAAAAGTAATCTACTTGAATTTTGTAAGCATGATAATATACAGCCTGCTGTAAAGCTTGTTGCACGGAAAAGGGGGAAAACCCGAGTATTAAGGAGTATCGAGTTCCTCATGCTCTCGCGCGTTCTCACTAGAGACGTGCTTTTCTTCCATTTCCACCTCCTTTCTTAGATATTGAACCTACTTTTTTTCTAAATTCGTGATCCAGCAGTTGATTGGGTGAGCAGACGGAACTGAAGAGTTACGACAAATACTAAAATCTATACAAAAAAAGCACCTCGAACAAGCATGAAACTTTCACAATTTTTATAATACGTTGTTACAGCAAAGACGCGCTATTCACCAATCCACGTCTGCATTATAACCGATTGGCGAGTGAGAAATTTCTAACGGTAGTTCCCATTTTACCTACTCTCCTGTGTAATTGGCTAAATCCAGTTACCGGAATCGCGCAAATCATTCAACCATAATTTATAACGCTAAGATCGTAAATAAAGTTTTCCTACAAAGTCTACAAACGACATATTTTTCTTTTTATATAATATCTATGAGTCGAATAATAATTTAATATTTTAACGTCAGTTAAAATAAAATTAATTTGAAATTTCTGGTAAAAATTATTAGAAATAGTAATGTATTGTTAATATTAAAAGCGTGTTCTATACAATTACTATATTATACTACTATTACTATATTAATATTAGTGTACATACGTATGAACATAATATAATTTTCAACATCGGTAATTGCTGCTTATACTTCAGACAAAGTTAAGAATAAAGATATACGAGGAGATAAACAAGGATATGTAAGAGAAATTTTCTGCAGTTATAATATATACAGGATAAGAGAGAGAGAGAGAACGATAGATGTGTAAGTTACATTAATTAAAGTACCAGCAATTAAAGTAACTTATTAGATGGGATTAACTAAGAAGATATGTTATTAGAGTAGAGAGCACATTTACTAGTAACTGGAACGGTATGAATGAACTGGTATGGACCATAGAGCTATGTAGAACAGTGATACTTCGTTTCAAGCTTAATGAAGTTATAAAATATATGCAAGTTTAATACTGTACCATATTATTATACTTTGCTTTATGCATTTAGTTTAATATTTATTTAATTACATATCCTTTATAAATCCTTGGTTTAGGTACTTTTATAAAATTATATATATATACAATTAAAATTAATAATAAGGTAAACACACACAAACACGCGCGCGAGCGCGCACAACACATACAATACATATATAAAATTAGAAATAACATTTAATTATTTGATTAATTATTCATTTTATAAAGAAAATGAAGTCAAGATAATTCACTCTAAATTAATTTAATTAGAACTTATTGTCGTCTATGCCACTGTATTTATTATTATTCGTTGGATAAATAGCACCATATCTTATTGCTATACGATGTTCTCACAAAAAAAGAATAGTAGTAACCAAATAATAAAAAGATTAATTAGTATTTAATAAAGTTTATTATACAGAGCTGACTTTTAATATTAAAAATCGAGTTGAAAAGATACCACTTCTGAATAGAAGTAAAATGTGATTAAAAATTTAGAAATATATTAAACACATACGCATTTCCTATAGATAAAGAATCTTATTTATTTAAATAAGTTCAAATGTTTTAGAATAGCGGGGATAGTTAAGCGCTTGCTTTCTCACGATTGGAAATTGATGGTTACGAGGCCCGGCCGAACCACTTATTTTTTAATAGTAAATCGATCTTCGATATTGTACTATTGTCGGATACTTGTCTGCTTTCTACTTTTCTGTTGTTTGATCCTAATTAACAAAACATCCTGGCCAGACGATTTATGGATATAACAAGACGCAAGTATGTTCATTAAACGAACAAGAAACGCAGCTGTCTACGGGTTTCGAGTCATGAAAGCTACGCTAGGTATTTGGAGAGTTATAGAATATAATACGAATCAAATAAAACACATTACTTTAAACGGAATACCGAGATCTATTTATTAAAAAAAAACTGTTTAAAAAAATGATACAAATTTTATGGGAAGTAAAAAATAAATACGATTTTAGTAAAAAAAAAAAGGATATGTAGAATTGTACTACGGAATGATGTGCTAGCATTTAGCCGAGGAGATTTATACGGAGGGACATGTTTTGTACATTAAATGTTTTCAACCATAGAAAACAACAGAAGGGAATATTTTATAATATTCAAGAAAAGTAGAGGTAAATTTGTTTTTTTCCGATCTCGATTGAGGTAATGATGATGCGTACATCGCAGATTAAATTTATATACATATATGGAGCGCGAAAAAGATACTAAACGTTTTCAAAGTTTTATGGTGTGACCAAATGTTGTCATACACTTGTTTAGATTAGTACCACCTTAAAGCTAACTTTAAAAGCTATCAACGCTATTGTCTATAAATTCTATAGTAACCAATTTCTGACTTTATTTTCGAGTGAAAAACACAGCTTTCAAAATAATTTTTCAAAATTAGAACTCTAAAAGTGTGATAATTCAAAATAATATATCTCGAACATTTTTCCTACACAGCAGTAAAACAAAAACCCACTTAAGGGAAATATTGTAATTCTTAAAAAAAAAGGTTAATGACAAAGTTTTAAACTATTTGGAAAAAACGAAATTCCCTTCAAGTAAAATTAACGATATCATTGACCGCTCCAACAATCGCCACTGATCCTGCTATGAACTCAGCGATTCCTAAAAAAAGAGTACGTAAATTTGTTCATTTATTTAAGTTCAGCTTTCCCATTATTTTATTTCTTTTTTTTTTACAACTAATAAAATAATAAATAAAATGCAAGTATGATCCTTAATTATAAGAAGAATGTAATTTTATTCTAATAAAAATTACTGTAATGAAACTTTTAAAAGAAAATATAGATAAGGAAATGAATTCCATGATCAGAAAAATTTACCCATGAAAAATTTCAAACCTTAATGTGAAATAGATTCAGCAGATAATGAATATCACTATCTACAAGGTATATTTTATGAATCATAAAAGTAGATAATAATAACAACGATAATGGAACATTATTATTTTTATAATAACCGGAAAAAGTACATGAAACAAGTTCTAATGTATATTCCTTAAAACTGATGTATATTTATTCATTAAAGTCAAAATTTATGTGTAAGAAAAGGGTGTCCAAAAGAGTTGACATTTTTTAATAAAATACATATTTATTTGATAAATGATAATATTTTTGCTTTATTTGAAAGTAGTGACATGGAGGTTATGTGTCATACAAAACATCCGACAAATGAGCGCACCGGCGTTGGCTCACATGTTCACTCTTATGACAAAATTGCTGGGAAATATCGGCAATGTTGTATCCAGTTTCTTCTTTGGATTTCTAAATTGTTTGTCGTTTATTGAAGTACAATTTATTCTTAAGATAACTCCAAAGAAAAGAGTCAAACGGTGTCAAAATCACATGATCTTGGAGGTCAATTCACATCCCTTGCTGCGAGATAATACCACCATTAAACTTTTCTTGCAATAGCTACACGGTTTCATTGGAAGTGTGGCATGTTGCACCGTCTTGGTGAAACAGCATGTCTTCCACATTTATATCATTAATTTTAACCATAACAACTTTCAGATCATCTCACTCCATTGACGGTAACGGCATCTCCATTTTCATTTCCGAAGTAAGATCCAATCAAGCCCCCCAACCAGAACTCCGCACCAAACCGTAAGTCGAGGATGAATAAGAAGTTCTTCAAAATGTTTTTTGGAATTTCTAATCCTAAAATTCGACAATTTTGTTTATTGACAAAGCCGTAAGAAGAAAATGTGCCTCATCATTAAAAATGATTTTTTTTTTAAATTCATTACCACCTCGTTATATTGTTATTTTTATTAATTTCTACGCGTTGTTAAAGTGTGTACTTTTCTATAATTTTAACCTCAATTTTTAATGATAACACTACGCAAAAATCTCTACTTTGGTTTTACCTTGAAAAAAATGGCGGCAAATTTGAAATATCAGTTCATTTTGGGACACCCTATATTTTTTTCAATCTATGTAAAGATAAGCTTATTATATAAAAAAATCAGCAGTTTTCTGTTTACTTAAAAGAAGATTACGCAGGCCTACAATTAAATAAGACAAAAAGCGCTTGACCAAAAATTAAATTATTTAAAATGTCACTTTTAGTTTCAATGTACACAAATTAAGACATTAATTATGTTTCCTATTTTTAAAACTAGTTTATTGGAATTTTTTTACTCTGATGAATAAATGAGTACACATACACGCATATACACATACATATTTTCATACCTGTTATCACTCACTTTTACAATTTTTATAATGCATATCCATAATAATAGTAGTATACTGAAATTTATTTATGCAACAAAAATAAATATTTCCAATAATTTTGCATTTTGTATAAAGCCCATATTTTTATTACGCCAAACTGAAAGTTAAAATACATATATTATAGGTGAATAAAGGGAAATAATAAATAATGTGACTTCATTATAACCAACAAAATAAGAGTTTTCCCTTTCAATATAAATATATCGTTTTTTTCTCTTTTATTATTATTTTATCTTTATATTAAAAAAAAGTAATATAAAAGAAAAAAAAATCTGCAAACTACCTCACCTTCATACAGAACGTTCATTTTAATTTATTTTCTTATACCAATATTACACTATTCGATCTATGAACTTTGTAAACTTTTATATGTATAAAAAAACAACAAAAAAAGATCGGTAACAGTCAAAATTATAAAGTTAATATAAAATCAAAAACAAAAATCAAGATACTTTATAGTTTGATACTATAATTGATAAACATAGTTATCTATGTTTATGTATATTTTTTATATATATATATAAAAAAATGTTTATATATATATATATATATATATATATATATGTATATTTTTTAATAAAAATATTAAGTTGGTTAAGTTCAACAAAATTGAGAATTAATAAACTTGTTTTTTTAAAGATTAAAAAATAATCTTAAAAATCCAAGTGCATTATAAAAGTTTAATGAATACATTTCACTAAAGGTAACTAACAAAGTGATTAAGAAATAAAAAAAAACACTTAAATATTTTCTTAATAATTTATTCATAGAGTTCAGTCATTTAGTTCAGTCTTCTATCGGTTGATGTTAATTTAGTAATGCGCAATATTATCTTATATTTAGTGAATTAATAATATTTTCTCCAAAGAAAAAATAATATTTTATATCGATCGATATTTCATTAATAATTAATTTATAAATTCTTGCTATTATTTATTAATTCTCTAACACTTGCTATTCTTTGTGTATCTGTAATTATATATATATATATATATATATAATGTGAACCGAAATAATGTGGCTTCGCCCGCAATATATATATATACTAGCATTCTCGTCGTAGCTTTGCCCTCGCTATATGGTTCATTTTGTTACCCATCGTGGTCACTTATGTTTTGTTTTATGATATTTAGTCAAGTAATCGGAAGCAGAAGAATCGAGTCGCGTCGCACAAACAGTAAGAGTACCAGTGGCTGTGTGACAAGTGGATGTGACTATGACATCCCTTTCAAAAATTGAAATTTAAAAAAATCCGAAAATGATTTTTAGATATTTACATGAAGATTACACAAACAAAAATCAAGTTCATATCTTTAATTGTTACCGAGACATTAAAAAAAGCCGGGTTTCAAAGAGAAAAAAATGAAAATGTTAATCATTAGTGTCAATTTCCTTTCTGTTTAAAACTACCGTAATTTTAAAACAAATCATTGAGTAAGAGGTTAGCATCTATTTCGTTCGGTCTTTTACGATAGTAAAAAGCCCAAAACTAAGAAATAATAAAAAGAGAAACTAAAAATATCTTCAAATCGTAAAAATGAAGATAAATTTTCATTTAAAAAAAATTTGTTTATATTATGAGGAGAACCTTACACAAGACCGTCAAAAGAACTACATCAACAAAATAATAACGATGATCAAACAGGCTCATTTTTCTAAACAAATTGATGGACTTTTGATACTTCGTTTTGTAATGAAATCTGTTAAGAAATAAACATGTTAAGTAATGGTATATCTACTTTAATTTTAACAAATATATCTTGTAAAAATCAGCAAATGTAAGTTGTGTATACAAATACTTTCAAAATATGATCTACGGAGTAGTAAAAAATAAGTACGAGATAAAGACAAACAAAGCCAATTATCGAATCTGAGATTATTCGCAACATAGAAATAAACTGATATTAATGCACTGGTCAGATTTTTTTATGAAAATATTTTCAGTAATTTAACTGTAGTCTGGAATACTACTCAATTGAGAATAATTTTCAGTAATGTAACTTATAATTAACATTTTCAAAAATGATCATATTAAGAGAGGTTATGTTAATATTATAATGAAAATAAACATGCCTCTTGTAATATAATTTATATTTATTCTTTATTTTTTGCCTATTAAGATATTTTGAAAAATAGAATTTTTTAAATACTAATTACTATTCGTGCTCAAGTATACGCAGTACGTAATAGAACAATTTAATGCGTGCTGTTAAGCTGTAATGATTATAATTGTAGCACCTCTCTGGTCTTATGAACAATGGCGTAATTACAACTTCGACGCAATTCACAAACAAAATTACGATTCATAAATGTAACCCAATAAAAGCCTACCAGCATTTAGTAATAAGGTAAACTTTATTCATTTTGAACACATTATAAGTTAGTAACTTTAGAAATAAGTTTTAGGAAATTCTGTAAATTATAGGCTATTAACAAATAAACGAAATGTTTTAGAGTAAAAGTTAAGTGATTATAAGTTTCTGTTTTAAATAAAAAATCATAATTGACTTAATACGATTAACTGAAAAGTTAGTACGATTGGTCATCACAAGTTTTAAGCTTAAATTTTTGTAGGTAAGATTCCTTGTAAATTTTTAAATTGTATTAACATTTATATTTTAACTAGCATCCCCGTCACTACTTCGCCAGCGCTATATAGTTACTTGCGTTTCCCGTCGCGGTCAGGGGATAGTTAGCCGGTCATGGCTTGTTTTGCTCGCCTTTCACGTGTAGCCAGTGAGCTCTGCCCCTTGGACAACACTGTGTTTATTAAACCCATGCAAGAGAGAATAATAATGATAAACAGGTTTTTATTTGTTAAAAATGAAAAAAAAGAACTGCCAAAAAATCTAAAAAGTTAGGATGTCCGGCCAGTGCAGATCATTTTACACGACAGTTTAATGTAGAAGTGCGGAGCTCCTAAATTCTGAACTATTGCCATTACATCCGTGAAGCTTTATGACTTTATTAAAATGCCTACGTATTATAAACTTTACGTTACCTATGTCTTGAAAATGACAATGTTCATTTCATTCGACGTATTGATTTTGCTGCGTTATTAGTATATAGTAAACATTTTTTTAAATTTGTTTAGACATATTGTAACAAGACCGGTATAACGGACCTGATTAACGGATTCCTGCCGATTAAGAAGAAAGTAGTAGAAAATATAATAATGGAAGCAATCCAGAAGGGGCCTAAAAGGAATCCTTTTTCTAAGGTTAACAGGACTGTTTAACAATCCTTCTTTGTAATATTGCTCGCTAACTCACCTAAAAAAGACGTTGCTCAATGAGAAGAATTACCGGACCAGAGCAGGAGGATTCATGGGAAAATGTAAGGGCTTGGATGATCATTCTAACGCCACAACTTGGGTCTGGTTCTGCAGGTCAAGAGGATAGGTGTATAAATACTCCAGGAAAGATGAGTTAAGATCAGTTTTGAAGAGGCAAGTATAGGCGTATTGCTGGTTGTGTCCGGCGCGATTGTAAGATGGCGTTATCTGTCAACGTGTAGTACTGCAGGGTGCAGGTTAGTGTTCAACGTGACGTCAGAAGCATTCTGAACATTGGGCAATGTGGGAAGTGGGAGAATGAAGGAGGTTGTTTGGTGAGTTACTATAAACAATTAGTGAAAGGTGTAAAGTATTAAATTCATCCATAAATTATAGGGTAGTTTTATTTGTGAACAGCAAAGGTATGGGCAGATAATAGAATGGAAGA
Organism: Lycorma delicatula; assembly: GCF_047948215.1. Lineage (NCBI taxonomy): Eukaryota > Metazoa > Arthropoda > Insecta > Hemiptera > Fulgoridae > Lycorma > Lycorma delicatula. The sequence continues at coordinate 184,018,347 of NC_134458.1, forward strand.
AACTTTAAACTAATCTTATCTTCGTATTAATACAATACCAGTTGTTGTAAGTGTAATATTAACGGTTATTATAATGCCTTTTATCAATGGGACTGAATTCCGGTTTTATGTTTACAATAGTTGGGTCGGTACAAGACCCGAAATTTTGAGTGATTCAAGAATGTGAGTTTCAAAACAGTCGGCCTCCATCTTAAAAATATTAGTTTTTAATTAACTGATAGTCGGACATGGGGAAAATTTGCAGTCATAGTGAAAAAAAAAAGTTAACTTTGACAAGACCAGAAATAAAACATATAATTGTGATACAACGTATGACTCTATACTACAGAATTATTTAAAATGTGATACTTTGAAATGTGAAAGATGAATAAAGAAGTTTTTGATAAATTGGATGAAGAAAGAAAAATTAGGAAACATAATATAAAATGTAAATATAAATTTGTTAGTCCCATCATAAGACATGAGAGAATTATGAAAATTGACGAATAAATTGAGGAAAAAGCAACAAAGAAGACAAAGACTGTAATATTTAAGTCAAATAATGTTAATTTAGGACAATTATAGTTCTCATGAAGAAATAAAACGGAATACAGAAAAGCGATTCATATGGAAAACAGATAACAACCAAGCTTTGGATTGAAGATCAAAGAAGGAATAAATTAAAAGTAACGAATTTTAAGAATTAATTTCTGGAAGTGAAATTTTTGAAAGTAAAGAGAACAAAATAAAGTCGAGAGAAAGAGATATATAATGGAGAATTAAATATTAAAGTAAACAGAATAAATAATATGTTGAAAAATTTGTTAAATAATAAACATTTTAAAAAATCCATTCAAGGAAATCTAAACAGATGGTAATACTGAAAATATCTACAGGCAGGAGAACTTTCAGATTATAAAGACATTTTCTGATGTCTGTAAGTTATTGAGTAAGTATTTTTACTGAAAGTTGCTCAAGTGATAGTAAAACATGAGCAATAGAAAAAACAGAAGAATAAAGAATAAACGATTTTAAATAGAAGAATATTGAAAATTTGGTTTATAAACATTTATAAAATTACTAAACGAAGAGCATTTAAGATTAATTAAAGGAGAAAAGGATAGAGAAAATTCTCTTAATATCTTTAAAAAAAAGAAAAAAGTTAATTGAGCCACTGATTTAGGGTTATAAATTAAATTTAAAATAAAGTTTAAAGAATAAAAGCAGTAAAAGAAACAAAGATAAGTAAAATTTAGGTACGCCTATATTAGAAAATATAAAAAATCGATTATTGATGATGTGACACGAGATATAAGATATTCCGAAATTACATAACTATCCTCTAAAAATTACGAAGTATATCATGCCAATATTTCTTTCTAAGAGAAACCAGGAAAAATGTGGTTTCGCGTTGCTCCTTCATGAAGTTGAATATAGTGCTATACACCACCGTTCAGATAACTGAAATATCTTACCAATTATTTAATTGTAAAAAAAAGCACGGCGTTGCTCTAAAAAGATTTTTATTTGAAAAACTTCATAAAATTTTAAAATAATAATGACTTACTCATGTAATATTTAAAATATAATAAGAAAAATACTAATTGTTCAAAAAAAAAATTCGGTCCGATTGATCCAATTGATCAAATTAATTTTTACCTTAAAAGTTAACGCAGTATTAAAAGAATAATTGAGAAAAAAGTTGACCAAGTATTGCATGACTTTTCCGGCTTCGTCGATCACTTATACTTTTATGAAAGTAATGAGAAAGATTGTACTCATTTTAGGAATATACTCGTAATACAGGTGCCAAACCTACTTTAAATTTAATAGCCCTCTAAGAAATGAAGAAAATAGAAAAGATAATTTTTAGTAATAAAAATTAAAAGCGTTAGAGCCAAAAACAGGATATTTATTTTTTAAATTTTAAGACAAACGTTTCTTAACATATCTCATATGTAGGCTAAGCTTAAAAAAATTTCCTTAGGTAAAGTTTTCTCTAAACACTCGTTTCAATAAAGGCTAAAATAGAAAAATAAATTTAAAAAAAAATTTCTGGATTTCAAGTCCAGGGTCTACAATTTTAAAAAATTGTAAACATTCTTGATAGATCTATAAACTATAAAAAATATTTAAACCGAAGGGAGATGGAGCAGAAGAACAAAATACCTGTATTTCAATTTTGAGAGGTGGGTTGTTAATTTTTTGAAACATGTTTTTGGATTATTTAAACATACATTGTAGATAACTACAAATTTTGTGGAATAAAGTTTTCTCTAAAACTTCTTTGATCCTAAGATAAAATGCCAAAAGCAGTATGACACACATACGTGTTTTTTTGGTCTAGATGGACTTGTACCCTAAAACGTAATGATTTGCAAAACAAACCCCAATACTCCATTTTTAACATGATCACCATAGTTTCCCAATTAATATAGTAATTGTAACGGTATTTGCTGGGAAAGTAAAAACTAAAATTCTTAATAAAAAACATATGGATCTCATTTGAACCCCTTGGTATAACTTCATATAACATTTTTAATAACAGTCGCAACAGATTAACAAAAGCAGAAAATAGATTAACAATCCAAAATTAAAAATATTTTGGGACTCAAGGTATCCCCCTTTTTTCAAAGGAGGTTCCCTTGTCGTTTACATTAATACTACGTAAATCCAGCTAGAGTTTCAATCTTGATAATTTTTTTTTGAAAACTCAAAAAAAAAGAAATTTATATTTTAGATTCAGATGGTTCAGCGCCTTTATTTTTTGGAACATAAAAGTTTATTTATGAATTAATTATTTGCTTCAATAAGTCGGTTTATATTTAATGTAGACTTATTAAAAAAATTTGTACTTCACTAAAAAAAAGGGATGACTATCCACCGATCGACTTAAAAAGTTGGAATTTTAAATAACTTAATAAGTACGTATTAAAGTTAAATTTTCAACGACTACTAAACAGAAGTCCAAATATAATAGATAACCTAAAAAGAATTGAGCCTTTTGCGCACGAGATAGTGTTAGTGTATTCTGGCAAAGGTCGAGAAAAACCGGCAAGCACGCAGTCATGACATCGCCCACCTAAACATCCACCACCAAACACTGTTAAACCTTTTTGAGAAAGCTAACAAAAAAATAACCTCGACTTTTTGGTACCACATGATAGGCTCGAAAAATTTTTCTCCATCGAATTTTTACCTACGAATCTCTACTGAAACGTAACGAAATCGAGAAATTTCTGAAATGATTGATCACGGGTGATGAAAACGCAAAAAAGATCATGGTCAAAGCGAGGAGAATTCACTGTCTGTGGAAAAACCCACACTGACGCCCAGGAAGGTTCTACTGTACGTTTGGTGAGATTGGAAGGGCATCGTGAATCACGACCTGCTCCGCCAGGCAGAACGATGGACTCAGACCTCGTACTGTCGACAATTAGTACGATTAAACTTAGCAATTCAAAAGAATTGATCAACAGAAAGGATGTCGTATACCACTCTGACAATGCCAGACCACATACATTTTTAACGACCCGTCAGAAATTAAGAGAACTTGACTGAGAGGTTTTAATGCATCGAACGAATAGCCCGAACCTGACACCATCAGACCAATTTTTCGGTCTATAGAACTGTCTGAATAGTGTTAGTTTCAAATGAGGCCAGTGAAAACCATGTGTGACAATTTTTTGAGCAGAAACCACAGAAATTTCATAGCGACGTGATTATGGTGCTACTGGCAAAAATGGCATAAGTTTATCGAAAAAAAATGGTGCATATGTGGTTTCATAAGGTTATTTTCCAATAACAATAAATGTATTTTCAAAGGTTCAACACTTTTTAGATAACCTAATATTGTAAAAAGGGCGCAATATTCTTTCCCCTTTTTTTAATTTTGCCCAAAATTTAATGCAACCTGTGTCCCGTACATAAAAGTTTATGTCACTTTCGAAGAATTTACATTGAGCAAATACAGAGATATTTATCAAATAAGACTAATGGAAATTCAAACATACGTACGTACATACATTTTTCGGAAATTTCTATAACCTTTTTGTATTATTTTGCATTATACTTGATATGTCAAAACTTTACAAAAACCCAGATAACCGAAATTGTGGCCGGTCGCCATACGTTTCCTTTTAAACGAACGATGCTGTTGCGGCAACAATATCTGGGAAAGTAAAAATTAGCTCTGAGATGACACTTTCATGAATAGACAATAAATTATCAATTTAATTTTATAATATTACATATATAATCATAAACTTATCGTTACATAATTAGTACATATAATAATGTCAGATAATTCTATAAATTGTTTCACATATTATTGTAACAACACATCCTCTACATATTATAACACGATACTTTTAACACGTAATTTCACTTTAAAATTGACCATGAAATAATGATAACCAATATAATTGACTACAATATCTATTGTAGAACGTTCGTGTAACAGTAGACTGTTTTATATTGTAATTGATACGTATTCTCTACGATTAAATATTCGAATTAATACATTATTGGTAACTAATTCTCTCTAGTAATAATTAATTTTAACGGAAATTAACTGTGATTTACATTAATTACAATTCAATAATGTAAAATAAATTTAAAAAAAAGGTAATTTAATTCTTGTTAACAGTATCCATAAAAATTACGTTGATAACTGGATAAAATTAATTTGATATAGTAAATAAAATGGGAATGCTTCTTAAATCGAAAAGTTATATATTTTAATAATAATTTTAATTAAAAAAAAAGTTTATTTTTTTATTTATGATGATTAAAATATTTTACCGATTTTTTGCTTTATTTAATTTTATGCAATGGATTGTTGTAATAGTATTTTTTTAAATATACGCAAAATGTACTCATAAAAGAAAAAAAGTATTATTTGTAGAACATTTTAATTTCCAGATATTAATATGTACGCACAATATATATATATTATTTATTTATGTTTTAATACATCAATCGGCGATCGTATTATACTTAAAATGTCGGTAGGAATATCTGTTTCTATCCAGAGCTGAATGGATTTCTTTAAAGTTTTATCTAAGTTATCAACGGAAAGGGTCACTTCCACAGCACTTAATAAATATTACCACCATAGTATTAAAAATTTTCCGAATAAGGAAAAAATAAAATAGAAATAATTATTTTACTGGATATTATCTCCAAAATAATTTAATTGACTTGTTCCCCCAAAAATAATTGTTTTAGCCCGCCAGGGTAGTATAGACGTTAACACGTCGTCGCAAATCAGTTGTTTAAAAACTGATTTTCGAAGTCGAAGTTCTAAAATTCAAATCCTAGTAAAGGTTAGTTACTTTTATACGGATCTGAATAGTAATCAGTGGATACCGGTATACTTTGGTTATTGGGGTTTAATTAAGTACAAGTCTCAGGAACGGTTGGACTGAGTCTTTACAAGATAATAATTTTCATGTCATATAAATCAGCATCATCTCATTGGGCTGTAAGGGGGTTGCATATTGTTCACTACTTAGACAGATTGTAGCGTACACAGGAAAAAGAAATTGTTTCATATACTCGTTTAATAATTGCTGTTATGAGAAAACGATATACTTACTAAGTGGTACTAATGCATTTATGAATTTATGAAATTTAATAACGAGACATAGTATGGATTTAGAATAATTGTTCGAGTATTGTATTAAACATAATATTATTACACTTTTATTTATTCAGATTTTAATAGGACTTTAATCGATATCAAATTATAGAGTTAACCTAGATAACGTATCGTCTGACAGGTTGTTATGCATCAGCTGCTAACTGTTCCTAATAATATCGATGATACAACACATAAAAACAATAATTCACAGCCTAAAAAAGCGAGAACTTCAAAAGAGCCTCCAAGAGGTGTTTAAAAGACACTCCAGAAAAAAAAAACACGTCGTACTCTAATTAGAGATGATATTATTGATAATATGAGTGACTATCGGCGAGTAAGGGTGAAACTAACTTTCAGTTTCACAAACAGACAATCTGATATGGTAGACCAAACCAATAATACGTCCCCTGAAGGTGTCGCAGATTGTTCTTAGGAAGATTTACCGTTGTTTAATCAGCACGAACACCTACCGATAGAGCGAGCCAATTAAACAGCATGAAAATATCAAACATTCGTCGATAGTCTTATATGGTATTACTGACCTAAAACTTTATGAGTTGTTAGAAATAGTTGTAAATAAATCCGAGTATAATGTACGATTGATTAATAATAAAAAGCTGACAACAATTTCGAAAGACAATGACGCCTACAAAAAGTTATTCAAGTAGGCCGGGAGCACAACCTCATAGGCCACACTTTTACCAGAAAATACAAGGAAGCATTTCGGGTAGTCCTAAAGAATTTATACTACTCAATTCCAATCAGTGTGATCAACACATATGAGTACGTAAACGTACTAGTTGCCGCTTTATTGCAGGAGGTGACTAGAATGCGAAATATTTACCCTGAGTTCTTGACTCGAAACTGCTCGTGGAAGGGCCTTAAAGGAATGTATCACCAGAATGCGACTCAACGTTATTTCTAGATTAGTACCAACTTATTAGCCGTCAGATCCAACAAAAACTCCTAACTTATTGGAATTCCTCGTTACCTTGTTCTCTTATTTCTACATGAGAAATAAATTTGCTTCTATGTCTGACCAATCACCTGTTGTTTTAACTGTTAACAGAATGGTTATAAGGAAGAAGAATTCCCCGATCATTTATATTAATAGAATCGACTGGGAATTCTATTAAAGCTGGATTCAGGACAAGTTTCTTGTGGCTATACCACTGGAGTGGTCAATTGATATTGATAATGCCACCCAACGTTTGACCTCGCTCGTACAGGAGGCAGCACACCGCTCGTCATCTGAGAAGCATGAGGGGGCGAGAAGGCACAGATTAGCAGATCGTGGTAATGGACCTTATAACCACTACAATATGAATTAGGAGGAGATGAAAATGCTATAGGAGACCTGAAGGCAGAACGGCTCTAAAAAAAAGCTGCTCGTAGATTGAGAAGATAAAGTCGATAAAAAATTATACCTTTAGGGGTTACGTCGTAAATCTCTCCCTTCTTATCAGAGATGATCACTCCTTGTTGAAAGCCACAAAGAAGTTTAAACAAACTTTACTAACGTGTTAACCTTTAATAACATCGAATGGATGGGTGTGTCGTGAAGAGCCTAACGGCCGAGTTGCTTATTGCGCACCTAAGCAAGGTCTTCTAGCCAGATGCGATAAGGGGAGCTGATGAGGATGAAATTGTTGATTTCTTGAATAGCTCCATTCCCTATGCCTCACTATAAAACTCTTCCCATCTGTAGAGATATCGTAACAATCTAAAACGATAACATTTTAAAAAAGCCTCCAAGATTTGACTAGTCATAGGATGTTAGTTGTGTTATCACTAAAACCGTTCTATACATAACTAACCTTTTTAATGCGATCCTTTGAATAAACTTATTTCCCATCAGAATGGAAAGTATCAAATTGAACAATAGTCTGGAAATCAGGTAAACCATGCACGATATATCCTCATACAAACATAAAAGCTTATTGCTTATTCTTTCTAAGATCTTTTAGTGGCTCTTCCTTCAAAGACTGCCAATTTTGATAAGCAAAGATGTTATTCCCGACCATCAGTTTGGTTTCCATCGTTTGCGGAAGACACAGCTATCTTGGCCGTTGATGATGACGCAACTCTAGTCTCAGATACACATGTGGCTTTGTAATTGGATAATCCGCGGCTAAATAAGTGGAAGTCAATCCGGCTAAATCAAAACAGATAATGTTTACAATGAGAAGAGGAGACACTGTGTCTCCGCGTAAACTGGAGGAGCCAGGCCGAATGGGCAATAGTGGAAAGTTTTATAGTGTATTTGACAAAGGAGAGGAATGTTGAGGGGATCTAGGCCCTGCTTGAATTTCTCTTGTATTCTGTTTTTGTTGATGTTTTGTTTTATAAATTATGTTTTTGTCCTTTATTTTGTTTCATTGTTACTGTATTATTATTGTTCCGTGTAAGTTTTTATGTTTTGTGTTGTGTGTTGAACTCACTTCTACGGGTAGCTAGTTCAGTTCCTTTGTTTCGTTAAGTCCTTTCAGTCTTACTTAAGACTCGGTGAGATGTGTTTTATTTATAGTTCATTAAATAGTAGTACACCGATGGGAATGTCACTAGTAGCATCCTGGCCGAGGCGGACTGGAATATATAAAAAACGGAGGCTTTACCGGAGATGACCTCCAGGAAAGCTCATAATGGCTAAAATCATAAGGGATAAGGGAGTGACGGAGAGTGTCTTCCCCTACGGGGTCAGGATGCCCCCAAGTCCACTTGGATAATTTTTATATCCCAAATACGAACAATGTATGGTCAAATACCTACATATGGACTGTTGTATGTCGTGAAAGGTCACGTAAAAAAACAAACAAAAGTAAATAAATACTAGGTTCATGAGGATGTAATGGTTGCTTGTCAGGGGATCTCAGATGTCTCTATTAAACAAAATAATGCTATAAGTGTTGCAGAACATACCGGTATTATTCCTGTAAATGGAACTACGATGTTCAACTATGGAGTACAACATGTAACAGCAATGTTGAGGTCAGCAACGTTATATTTTTATAAAATAAGGTACATAATAGATATAAAAATTCAAACTTTAAAAATATTATTTAGCATTTGTTTCTTAAAAATCCCAAGTCTGAAAATTGTTTTTTTCTTTCTATTTTCCATAATAAATTACTTAGTTTTATGTAATGATTGATGCAATAATATAATTAAGTAAATTTATGAATAGGGATAGATTTTCTAGTCATTTCGATTAAAGATCCCAATCATAATCAGTAAAAATAAGTATAGGTAAGTAGAAAAATAAATTGAATGAAAGTTTTTATTTACCAGAATGAAATAAGTAAATAAATGTTAAGTTGAAATTAAAAAAAGGTAATAAGCAAACGAACGATATTTCATGAAACACAAGAAAAATAGTATTTCTATTAATTTTTTTATTTTACGCCTTTTTGCCCATTTTTATTACAGGGGGGGGGGTGCTGATAAGTTGGGATTTTAGGGTCTGTGATGTTTATAAGGTAAAAACAATAATAAAGCTGACTAAAAAGTATGTACGATTGTTTCACAGAGTCAAATTGCTTTCTAGAGCAGAAAGTTAAAAACCATTCAAAACTATTTAACTTTAACTCGGACTGCTCCTACAACATTACTCTGCTGCATGGCTTTTATTTAGCAATTTTTTATTTGATAAATCTTATTTTATTAATAAGGCGATACGATAAATCTTAAATAGTCAGTTTTTTATCCTTTACTTTATTTATTATAATAATTATCCTTTATCATTTTTTTAACCTTTACTAATTCTTCCAATATCTAATGATGATGAGTGCGATCAAAAAGCGTAAATGTTTTAAATTTTTTTAAAACTGTTTTTCAGATTCTTCTATTTAAGAATTTATTTTAATAACCGCAAAACTATTTTTTGTATACAATTTAGTAGGTACAGAATGCAACGTAACAATTTAGCGTCATTGGGATTTTGTACGATTAATTCTTCTAACATTCTACATGTCAGGGGTTTTTTCTAACAAATTATATTACCATTTCCAAAATATAACAATTACATAAATTATTAAAATTGGTAATGAATAGTAATAATACATTTTTTTAAAAATATTCTATACCTCAAATTGAAAGGAAATATGTCTTGTAAAAAGAAAAAGTTTATACGTGTTACAAACGAAACCAAACACGATGTCACAGTGTGTGTTTATTACAACCTCTACAACGGTGCTAAAATATTCCAGCTTTCCCAAGCAAAGTAAAGTTCTATGTGCCCAAGGCCATTAATCCTCAGCAGTTTAGGAGGAAAATCCATCCGTATACAACTGCCTCACACAGATGCAAATATTCATCCATTTAACTATGCTATCAAGCATGAATTTAAGAAAACAAATGTAAGTAAAAAATTGTTACATAAAATTTTTTTTTCTTTTTATAAGAACAGTCATACTTAATACAATCAAATTAGGAGAACCCTTAAATTCTCAAAGCTATTTAAATTCTTTTATTATAAATGTACAGCAGAAAAACAAAAAAATATTATACATATAATGAATGTGTGAAGAAGTTCACCCGGGACTTTCATAACCTATTCCACCCATGAAAATAGTGTAAAACGTTCATAAAAACAAATGTCCTAAAATGCTTCTTTTGAGAGTTACGGCTAGTGCTTTTTATTAATGGCAGTGTTTTAAAAAATTGTATTAGTGCTTAAATCAATCAGTAAGGTACATTAAGTATATCGGGTACTGTGAACTGTTCTGTTCACAGAACAATTCGGCCTGGTAGATTTTGGGATTTGTCCTCAGTGTGGACAATTGGACGACACATACCATGTTCTGTATGAGTGCTCGAAATACGAGTTATTGCGTACGGAGACCATCTGTCGGCTTGATCTTATCGGGTCGGCGTTGGATCTCCGTGTAAACTGGAGGAGCCAGGCCGAATGGGCAGTAGTGGAGAGTTTTGTAGTGTACTTAGCAAAGGAAAGTATTGCTGAGAGGATCTAAAGCTCTGCTTAGATTTATCTTTTATTTTATTTTGAAGTTTTGTTTTATAAATTATGTTTTGTTGTTGTTGTTTTGTTTTGTGTCAGTGTTACTGTGTTGTTATTGTTCCATGTAATATTTTTATGTTTCGTGTTGCGTGTTGAACTCACTTTTACTTTCTACATGTAGGTAGTTCAATTCCTTTGTTAGTTAAGTATTTTCAGTCTTGCTTAAGACTCGATGAGCTGTGTAAGATTGTTTTGAATTCATTGATTAGTAGTACACCGATAGGAATGTCACTCGTGGCTTTCGTATCAAAACATATGACATAATGCGACTGAAATATGTCAAAAACCGAGATTTCGAAGATGATTTCCGGTAAAGCCCATAAGGGCTTGGAACGGGTGCCTTCCTCTACTGGGTCAAAATGTGAAATGTTCTGTCGTTAACGAAGGTTTTCTGTGAATTTTTATCTGAACGTGATCGGTTTGCCATCGAAGTAATGCGTACTTACTTACAGTAGAAGAATACGCTGATATGATATTAATTTTGGGTGCGTGTAATAGTAATGCTACAGCAGATGCAGTAAAATATGAAATATATTTTCCAAATAGCAGGATTCAAAATCCCAAAACAATTAACGCCACTTTTTGCAATCTTTGAGAAACAGGTTTACTATCTTGTGTTCATACCGTTTTACCAACGATCTGTCCAACACGACGCTGTTATTGATGAAATTATTATCGATGCAGTTTAGCGGAGTCCAAGCGTCAGTTTACGACGTCTTTCTAAGCAGATCGGAGTTTCGCATTCAACGGTTTGGAGAATACTTAAAAAAACAAGTTTTATCCTTATCATAGATAGCCAGTTCAACATATACACGCTGCAGACCGTCTCCTGTTTCACTTGGAATTCTGCAACACGTGGAAAACAAATCGACAACTCTACAAGTATGTTTTGTTTACCGACGAGGCAAATTTCACTCCAGATGGTGTTAAAACTTACATCATGGGCATACATGGGCAGAAGTAAATCATCATGAAATGGTGGAAGGCAATTTTCAACACCGATTTAACGCTAGTGTATGCAGGGGCTTTCTTCACAAGGTTGTTTGAATCGTTCATAATATCTAGCCGCTTAAATTCTGAGGTCTACTTGTACTTTCTTCAAGAAGAATTGCACCGAATCTAGCGTCGAGACGCATGTATACTTCCAGCACGATGGCGCGTCTCCCCAATTCTCTCGTGCCATTTCAATTCGCTTAATTTATCGTTTTCCTGAGGAACACATAGGTCGTGGCCATCCCCATTCCTAGCCATTAACATCGTCTGATATAACTCCTTTAGATTTTTGTGTTTGGAATGGATGACAAATATTGTATACAAAATGAAAAACACATTCTCGTGAGGAATTAATTACCCGCATTATGGATGTGGCTGAGCAACTTAAGGACAACCCTGAAGAACTAAAAAGAACAACAACGCAGTACAGAAGCGTGCCAAAAAATGTGTTGAAAATGCCTGGCTAATTTTTGAACATTTATTACAAATTGGTTCGTGTGATGCGCCTTGGTCTACTGTACTGATTCTAAATAAAATTTGGATTTTTTTCTAACTTTTCTTTGTTTTATTCAACGTATCTTACACTAAATGTTTTTTTAGTTGAAAACTAAATTCTCTACAAGTATTGTTTGTAATATTTATGTGTTTATTACCCATTTAACAAATTTATTGTATGTCAAACATAAAAAACAGGGGTTTTTTACCCCAATTTATTCATTTTTACCCAAAATTTTTCAAAACCTACTTACTGTAGATACGGATTTGAAATTTAATCAATTTTTCATGTCAAAAACTATAACCAATCACTAATTCTGCCCTTTAACGTCATAAAAATTTCAGTACGACCGTATTTCACCGGTGTAGCTGAAATCCGAGCGAAATCTTTCGCTAGCGTAACTTGCAAACGTAGCATATTAGGACATTTGTTTATATGAATTTTTTCCATTATTTTAAAATAATTGTATAAGCAATGAATTGAAATATGCTTGCTTGAAATTAATTTATTGAAAACGGGTTGGATGATTTTATTAATAGGAACCAACAAACTGCGAGTGTATTATCGTAAATGTTATGTTTAGCTCACAAAATCGATTTCACAAAGTATTGAAAAATAACATTTTTTTTTTAATAATTATTTCTTTAATTTCTATATTTCAAGATTAATATCCTACTACGTAATTTATAAAAAAAGGAAGTTTAATAATCATTTTAAGAAGAATATTATTTCTTTCCTATAATATTAACACCTCAAAGAAAGTTAATTCTAGTATGATGTGTTCTCGTTCCCGTGATTGCGCACACAGGTTACATTCTATCTATAAAGAATTTACGAAAGGCTCTGAATCACCAGAAATTTCTCTTAAAATTTTTCTCTTCGATTCTTTCTCAGCTTATTGAATGTTTTTTAGTGATTCCGAGATTATTAAAGGCACCAATTAAACTGCCATTTCCAAAAAAAATTAACAAATACAAGTGACTTTTTTCATCCATATAGTCAACAACAAAACAAAAATTTTACTTTGTTTTATTTACTTGGAACATCCTTGTTTTTGGGCTAATATTTAAACCTTAAATGGATATTCTTTTACTTCATAATTATTATAAAATTTATGTAATATATTCTACCACATATGTCTCCTTAATGTATCAAAACAAATTTCTAAAGCTATTACACTTAAATCTTACATACATTGTTACTGATCATCGTAACAGAATCGCACACTTCATAAAACTCTTTTTTAAAAAGATATAGGTGTGAAGTTAACTGGAAAAAAAAGTGCATTTAAATGAAGAAGAGGAAATGAAACTAAAACTAACAACATTTTCTTGTAAAATATAAACAAGAAAGATTATTCACCACGTTACTTCCACTGATAAATAGATTTTCATGGTGAGAACATGGTAATCGTATATATAACAAAATAAGAACGGGATGCAATGAGTAAATGTTTTAGAGTTTCAATGTTTTCGTGGTAATCATCCTAAATGGTATTTTCGTTGTCTTACAAAAGAAAAAATAGTATATTCAATTACTTTAAATCGCTTATTTTTGAATGGACTAGACACTTACTCTTCTGCTCAGTTAGGTAACAACAAATGCAAGGTTTCTAAAGCAACAATTTTCGGAATCTTGTAGCTTCTAAACGTATCCAGGTAACTATAAAACTTTCAAACATACAAAAAGAAATGAAGAAGACTGATTTTTTAAAAATGTTTTTCAGAATTAATTTATTGTCAAAATAGGATGAATAATTAATATATAAAAAATAAATGTTGACTCAAATAACGTAGATTAGTTGTAGTTGATGTTGATTAATTGAAGTTGAAATTGAACAATTCTTTTAACACGACGAAATAAATAGTGGAAAAAACTGTTCGAGAAAAATAAATTATTACGGTAAATAAAAGACGATATTCCTTAAAGACTTCCCCCTTTAATACACGACACCATCTACACTTCCTTTAATAAGATCAACAGAAACATACGCCAATCATAAACGTTAATTCTTTGTGATCAAACCCGCGTTTCCGGACTGAGCGAGAGTTCCTCAGTGACGTTGCTTTGATCAAGTATCATTGTTAGTTTAATGAAGAATTTCCGCCTTATCTCGTTGTAAATGCGTATCCAGTCACATACGAATTAACAACTTTCATCTTTTTATTTTTATTTTTTTCTCCCTGCACCCCTGAACCGGATCTGCAGTCAAGCACGCCTCAGTCCAGAGGCGTGTCCTTGCAACTCTAACAAGCTTCCCCGCCAGCCGGCAGTAGGTCCAGCATGGCAGGTCGGCCCGCCGGTTCTGGATTCTTATTTTAATTTGTCTGCCTCTAACTTCAGAAGCGTGGGTAACCGGGCTCGGCTGTGCCGTTCCTGGGACCCCGCCCCATCTGCCGGGCTCGGTCTTTTCACCACTTTCTTTTTTTATCTTTTTTTTGATCCGAGGGTGTTGGGAGTCACCGTGCCTCCTCACTGTCCCCCACCCGTGCAAGCACGGATGAAGGGCAACTCAGCAAAGGGGTTGTCCTTCCACCCGGGCATCAGTCTGCTCCCCCATTCATTGTAATATTTTTCCTTCCTCTTTAGGATGTCTGTAATCAGCTTCTCCATGTTTAGTCATTCCCTTAAACCCTTCAGCATGTACGGAACAGCGGTTTCAGGTGTCACCCATTCAACCCACCGGGTTGGTCTAGTGGTTAACACGTCTTCCCAAATCAGCTGATTTGGAAGTCGAGAGTTACAGCGTTCAAGTCCTAGGTGTCACCCATTTGAGATTACAATTTAACTTGGCCCCATCCCACCGAGGACATTCAAAGAAGGTATGGTAGGGGGTATCCCGCGGCCCGCAATATATGCAATTCTGGAACATCTTTCTACCAAATCGGTAGAGATATTCCCCAAATTCGCCGTGACCTGAGAGGAACTGTATGACATGATATTCAACCTCTTCATGTCCCCTCTCCAGCCATGGCTCTAACCTGGGTATGAGTCAGCGCGTCCAGGAGATGAATCGGGGGGGGGGGCCCAAGCGAGTATCCACACCGCCTCTGCAGACACCGTTTTGTACGCACATGTTATTTTTAGCGCGGCTCTTCGCTGTATCGATGTTAAACAAACATTTGTTGTATTTCTTTCTGTCCAAGGCAGCAAACCACGCCGGTGTCGCATGTAACAAAACCGACGTTGCAGCAGACATTAGAAGTCTTCTTTTTCTGCTTGAGGGCCCCATCTGGTCCGATTAATGGAGCATTAATCGGCTCATGATTCCAACCACACGCTCCGCCGACACTTCTTTAATAAGTTTATTGAACAGCCCTGCTTGTTCAAACCATAAGCCAAGATACTTGATATGGGGCTGCATGGCCACTCGAAACTCATCTAATAAAATATAGATATTGCAGTACAGTAATGTTAGTTTAAAGTTCTATTTACATTTTAGTAAGTTTACATTCAACCCGATTAAATAGCCTTAACAAAAGAAAATTTATGTATTAATATTTTACAATACCTTCTATAATAGGCAAATAATTATATTATATACATGAAAAGGGTTTAGGACACCAAAGAAGTTTTTCTACTAATTAACAATGGTTAAATTGGTCGGTTCCGTCAAAAACCATATTTTAAAAGTAGATTTTTTAAATATTTTTATGAGGTTGCAAATTAATTAAAAAATTAGTAGAGTTGTTTGGAACAGATTCTGAATCTATGGTATGCTATTAGATGACCCAAAAGGGAGGTAGTAGGCGAGATGACCGTATAACATCCGTTATAAGTCACCGCCCTTCAATACGTGATTTTACTACGAATATGCGTTTAATATAATGAACTTTAATTTATAACTTTTCTAAAAAAGTTAAAATGAAAACGTTTTATAACTATACTGTTACAATGTATGTAAATGTGACATAAATTTAAAGAAAAAAAAAATTATATTTAATTATGATACGTGATCGACTTCCTGCGATTTATTTTATATTAAACACATTATTACACAAACGAAAATATATTTTACACAAAATCCGAGAGTAGTATTTATTAATGAAAGTCAAAATGAATTATATATATTACTTGCAATCAATAAATTATTGTTTAGAAACTTAAATAATTTAAAATGGAAAATTGATGTTGGAGGAAATAATTACTGAAACTCTAAGATCAATATGCTATAACTATCAATCCCGAATGTACTTTACGATATCAAAATGTAGTTATTATTTAAATAATTAATTTCGTAATTTTATAAAATAATCCATATTATATTATTTTGTATCTTAAACTATGAAAAGAATAATGAATTGTTTCATTTTAATTGATCAACATATAATATAGACGTTTCTTCACATCTACCATGTTTCTTGCCACTACTCACGTATTTCAGAGTTGAACGCTAAATTATTGGTGGGAGGGAACCTAGATTCTTCATAGACATTGGTGTATTCATAATAACGATACTGGTGCAGGATTGCCAAATCGCCGTGCACGCCAATCGTTATTTCCCAGAGTCAATCGTTATCCATTCACTTTTAAGGTACTTTCTGCTTCCTGCTGCCGTTGACCTAGATTGAGTGAATGTGAAAGAGTTATTTCGTTTGAATAATACGATTATTACACTTATCAGGCAAGA
Source organism: Lycorma delicatula (assembly GCF_047948215.1). Lineage (NCBI taxonomy): Eukaryota > Metazoa > Arthropoda > Insecta > Hemiptera > Fulgoridae > Lycorma > Lycorma delicatula. The sequence goes on from NC_134458.1 coordinate 184,035,106, forward strand.
AAAACGTTCAACTCTGAAAAAAACAATACGTTAAGTTTATACCTTAAGTTTTACGAGTTTATCTTTTGTTTTAATTTTCCAAATAAATGAGATGATAAAAATTTAATTCAAAAAATGAAATGTTATTTTAGTTTGTAGCCTATAAATTTCTTTTTCCCGAATTTCTTTATATTTATTATTTTCTTTTTTAATATAAAAATGCTGAGAATTTATATTATTAAATATTGTTACTCTGTTAAATGTCAATTCTTGACTATTAAAATTTTTCGAAATACGTTTTACTTAGTAAAATGTAAAATGGTTTAGAGCATTCGTTCTCAAAGTGAGAGATAAAGCCCTCTTGTGAATGCTGGAGGCTATTAGGGGAGGGCGGTAAGAAAGCCCACAGAAAATTGGGGGCGTTCAAACGGTTTAGAAAGGGGATAGCTGAAAAAAAAGGCAAAAATTATGTTTTCCTAATATTTCAAAGTAAAATTAAATACCTACTATATTAGTATAAAAAATTAGAGGGACATCTATATTTTATAATTAAAAATGATTATATTCAAACTACTTTAACTTTGCAACCAAGAGACTTAGAGAGACGAATAAAAAAAAAATATAGCTTGAATACTCTAATTTTTGACAGTATACTTCAAATCTCAAAATTCATCAAATTAAAATAAATCCGTGAGAAGAAAAGAATAAAAATTTGAAAGTTTGTCCTCGTGTTTAATCGAGCGCATGGGGAAAACGAAATTTTTTCAGTAAACTGAATTAAAGTCGTTTAAGAGCTTAAAACATTAGCTTTAATTAATTTTTTTATGTCTACGATTTTTCTGAACTGAAATATTCCACTTTAAGGAGAAAAGGCCACTTTTGTCTTTAATGCTGCATATCTCCTGATCTAAGTAACATATTGATATAAATAAATATGGAAATTGAAGGGTTTGACTTTTACATTAACGTAAGAGTAATTTTTCAATTGAAAGCTTTGTTTTAAATATTCCATTGTTATATTGAATATGCTATCACTACTGTTGTAACATAACTTCCTAGATAAAATTGTAATTTTTTGAAAGCAATTTTAATAGAAATACTTCCAAATATGTTAAATATGCGTTTTAAAATTTCTCATTTAAAATGTAACTTTCAACTCAGAAGTAGGTTATGTCACGGTTAAAAACAATAACTACATTTGCTGTTTTTAAGAGTGCATCTTAATAACAGCAATTGCAATTATTATTTTTAACAGATGGTATGTTTAAAAATTTGGGGGACGCTAGAAAAGTTTTGATTCTCAATGTGGGCGGTGGGCGAAAAAGTTTGAGAATTAACGGTTTAGAGAAACGAATTTACTACTTTTCATCAAGAACAATGCGGGAATTCTTGATTTGTATGTAATCAGGGGTTACCGCATTTTGAACTAGACATTTAATCAAGACTACCAAAGATTAATCAAGGAGATTTATTATTATTATTTTTATACTAGTTCTGTTTTTCTTTCGTAATATGTGTTCAAAAAAAAAGAATTAATGTATTAGATTAATAAGTTTCATGTGATGCTGTGATGCAACCATATTAAAAATTGTATTCCAAGTATTTTCAGACTTCATTTCTACACACACACACACATATATATATATATATATATATATATATATATATATATATATATATAATCATCAGATTACATTACCTTCTTTTTAAAATGCTGTATAAAACGATAAAATTTAAATAATTTAAATAAAACTATTTTTTATATATACTTTATTATTATTATAATATTTTGAAGCAGAAGGTAGAAATTACAATAGCTTATATGTTTAATAAAAGAAGGTAGAAGCAGCAGGTGTAGATTATTCTAAAATAGTGTAAGTAAAAAGCATGTTTTCATTTCATTTACGGAAACCTATTTTAGTATTAATAAACTAGAATTCCACCGTTTACGCTCTCACAAATGTTAATTGTACACAGGTATAAAGGAAGGTCTATAAAATGAAATACTTTGATCCCAGAAGTCATTAATAACATTTACTCTTTACACTCCGTCAATTAATAAAGAATAAAATAAAATTTATTTTCTAAATATAATATAAATAAATGTGTAATTTTTACCAACAAATTTTTTAGATAAAAATAAATATAAAACAATATTCTGATTTAAATCTCCTACCATACAGTTAAAATATTTAACATATCTCATTTGGATTCCACAGGTTCCAACGTAACACAATTTGTGTCAATGAAATATAACATCAAGCTTTGTTATTACTGTTGGTCAATAATTCTGAAATACCTTTATTTTAAAACGCTGTAGAATGAAATTTTTAAGTCAAGATAACTTTGTTCGCAAAAATATTGTTAATATAGCTGAAGTTTATAACGTAATATTAATATTTAATATTGCCAATTAATTTTGAGATATGAAATTCATTAAGATATGAAATTTTTTTAACTTCACATATGAAATTTCCTTATCAAAATTAAGCAATATATACATTCATAAGTAGAATTTGACATAAAATAGTGTGTTTTTCGGTCCTAATCTTTTGTCATTAACCCAAATTTCTCAAAAACTACTAAAAATAGAGTTCTAGGATCTTGTTTTTAATTTGTCACGTCAGATTTCGTAAAAAAAAAAATGTATATAAAATTTATCCCTTAATTTGGGTCTCTAGAATTACAGTCTGGCTTAATTTTACGGAAGGCGAACAAATCAGAGCGAAACTTTTCGCTACCAGAAAATTCACTAACGAAGTGTTACCAAACCAATGATTATATGAATTTTTCTTCTTCATTTTCATCAGTGGGATATGCCCTAAAGGTTTGTTACATTCTTCGTGAAACACTTCGTATATAAAATAGTGTAATAAAAATGCTACAATATATACTGACTTCAATCAGTAGGAGTGAGTAATTCTTAATAATCCATAATGAATAAAAATTGAAAGTAAGGATAGTAAAATATTCCACACCCTATCTTGGAATAAATAAGGTTTTTGATTTAATCTACGTACTGCAAATGCAGACTCAAAGAACATTTGAGATAAAGCATATTAATGCAATAAAAACCGCGTTTTAACGGTTAAAATCCAAGCGCTTATGAATAAAACGCTTAGGCTTTTTTGCAACCGAAATATATATCTTCTTTCTATATATTTGTTAGTTATGTAGGTCTAAATTTCTCAGTCAGAATCATAGACAGATGCACAGCAAGAGATTTAATCGATGTGCATTAGAGTCAACACTCCTTGCAGATTCTCTCAGGAAACTACTCTGTAAAGAGATAATACTTACAGAATGAATTTTTTTTAGGAAAAAGAAAAAGCCCCAAAATTTGTACCTTTCAGAATAAAAGGAAAGAGAACAAATTTTAAGATCTTTAATAACAGCTATTACATTAACTAATTTCGTTTCAATGATTGAAAACAACGTCTTTCATGGATGAATAATTATGTGTCAATACGTGAGCTGTAAGTTTGCCCCTCACAACTACTGTCTAGTGTACTAGTCCGTTGTGTTTGTGTCATGTTAGTAATCATATCTGGTTACATAGTACGACAATCCCCGCTCGCCCATCCCGCCAAAGCCAGCCGACATTTCGGTTGACAAAGACAGAGCACCTTCAGCTCACTTAGAGTACCATTCGAAAATCGGATTGTTTTCCGCTTTCTTTGATGCTCATCAAGACAGATAAACTGACTATTTTATGTAGGAGGATGCACAAATTAACCAAGCTTATAAAAAGCTTAATATATTAATAAAAAAACTAATAAATAAGTGAACGATTAAGTATAAACTCTGTTTAAATGGAACATTTTCGTCTCTAAATTTACTATGATTCTTACTTTTATTGCACGTCTTTACTAATTATATAAAATATATTTTTTAAAAATGTATTAAAAAATAAATTCTTTTATTGACAGAAAAAATAGAATTATATTATTTTAACAAAATAATATAAAAAAACAATATTTAATAGAATGCAATTTTAAATCAGATAACCAATCTCAGCCTTTAATATTATTTATTATTACGTCGTTAAAATCTACACTTGCATTAAAAACAGACTATATTTATAAAATTAAGAATCGCCTTCGTCAGATAAACCAAGGAGTAAATCAAGTCAATCTTAACGTGATACAAATATAACATTTTTACGTAGTTAATTTTGGAATTTTTTTATTTTTAGTTACTTAAAAATAGATAAATTTGTAACTTGTAAACGTACGATATTTCACACAACTTTACAAACTTTATATAAATAAATAAGAGAAATATAATTAAACATTGAATATATAATTTTAATATATTTATAAATTGATAACGTTGTTAGATAGAAGACGAGAGAAATATATCAAGGTACATAAATAAAGGATAAGAGAATATTCGTAGAAGAGAAAAAGTTTAGGAAACAAAATTTGAAGTGAATTTGATGGGTTTCAAGATTAAGGAGAAAAGACACATTCGAAATAGAAGAGGAATTTAAAGGAGGATGAGGAAACTGTAATGTGGGTACTCAAAAACAGACTAAGGCTTGAGTTGGATAATATTAAAGCATCATACTGGATTGGGATGGAAAGAAGATGCGTACTTGTGCCTTCACTATTAGCTTTTCAACAGCTTCTTCAAAAACAGTGTTTGTATTCATTCGTCCTTCCTTATACCGTAGAACTCCAAGTCTACTTACTTAGTTACTTTACTTGTTCTTCCCTCTACAAATCTACTGCTCTAAACCATTTCTGTCTTCTGCTTCTCACAGCATTATTCTCACTTAAACGTATACACGTAAACTGTAATCCTAACTCTTACGTTTAAATATGTAAGAATACGAACGAAATTTTAAAGAAAAAATAAAGATATATATAATACATATGTATATCTATATACAAACAACACAGTTTTACGCATAAACCAGACTATGCAATCGAGCTATTGTTTTACAGTTATTTCAATTTTGTAACTTTTACTCAACTTCCGTAATAAAGGAGTACGCATATTATAAGACAGTAAAACTAAATTAAATTATGGTAAAAAAATCTTACCATTTATCGAAATGAATGAAAATAATAAACAAAATAACTTTAACATACCCAACTGAATGAACTCTTGTAATGAATATTACATATATAACTATAATTTTCATTTTTAATTTAATAAAATATCATTCTTTCCAATGAAATTATTACATAATTAATTATTCTAATAAAATGCAATAGTAAGCAAATTTTATTTTATTTTTAATCACAAATTTAATTAAACTAACATCATAATTAATTTGAATAAATGAATTTATCTTTTAAGTTAATATACAAATTTTTGTAAAAATAATTAAAAAAAAAAGTTTTTAAAGTTATTCATAAACAGGTTTGCAGGAATACAATCATAAGAAAGAAAAAAAGAATAGCTGTTTTTGAAACGTATTATTAAAATAAATATTAATAAAGAACTTGAGTGCTTGGTTTATTCATTCATACATTCCGGAAGATATAAATATCTAATACAACTTAATTACTCAATATTAAATCTCAGCTTATTACATTTTTGGATTTCAAAATATACATGATTTAATTTGATTAGAAAAACAGAATATTGAAGATATTATCAAAGAACTAGCCAGCGTCAAAACATAACTGGTCGGACCGAGTTTTAAACTGTCTTCCACACAAAACGGCAGCCCTCCTTGCTTACTTTAACACACTTTGGAGAAAGTAAAAACTTGAACGGGGAAGAAAAATTGAGATTTTTAAAATATTTTAATGAGAAGAACTAGTTTAATAAGGGCTTTAGTCTCCAGCTCAATTAATTTAAGAGAATTAATTGTAGAAGAATATTTGGCGAACTGAAACTGTAGAGGAAGCTGAAAAAACATCCTCTATACTGTAACCTTTGTTTAAAATATATCAAACATATAAATAATGATTTACAACTTACGTTATATGCCGATGTTGGTAGATTAGCGTACAATACAAATAAATGAATTAATATCAGGTTATCTCAAACAGATGGATGATGAAAAATATTCTTAACACTTAACACTTAACACTTAAGTTATTGCGTTAAAATTATACTCGTATATCTTATAATAAAATGCCTATTTTTAATAGAATAACTATATTACTTCTAGGTTAAGCCTTTTTATAGCCATTATATAACAAGCAGTGTCTTCCATAATGTTGTTATAAACACAATAATTTCAAAAAAAAATTAAGGCACAATTTCTACAGGTTCCCACATTAAATGGGATGTGCAGACGCAAAGGATTTTAACTCGGATCTAATGGACATGTAGCTAAAATCTATTGTACCTGGGGAAGAAACGTTACGTTCTAAAAGAAAGTGGTGAATAAAAAGGAAGGAAAACTTTACCCATAAAGAGACTCCAAAACGAGACAAATAAATCCATCGAAAGGAATATTTCACGGTAATGTGTCGTTTTTAAGCATTAATTGCTTGGAGAGTCATGTTATTTTACCTAGAATGATGAGAGCTGCATATTAATAATCAACGAATTTGTATTGACTGATAGTGTAATAGTTTAATAAAAAGATTTATTTCATGATACTTCCTAGACTCACACTTCCTGAAGAAAAACCCTAGCTTAGCTTTAAAATTAGATGTTACATAAAATACCATAAAAAAAAATTACGTTACTTAGCTAGATTCCTAATATAGGGACGTCTACTACTTTATTAAGAGTAAAATGTGAATTACACTCTTTTTTTTTTTCTCAGCTCCCCTGGGCCGGACCGACTTGGGGAGTGTCTAAACTCAAATAGGCCTCCCCACCTACCGGCTATATACCGGCAAAGCAGGTCGGCCTACCGGTTAGCTCTTTTTGAGAGTTCTTTATCAATATTGCCCCCTTGGGGACCCAAAAGGGCAATACTAATACACCACATTATTACACCACGCCAGACCCAGTTCGCCGCGATGCGGTACCGGGTCCCTTCAGTATTCAGTGTGCTGTTGCCTGACTGTTACCCGTGGAGTCCTTTGTGGCTCATCAGTGCCAACACACCGCAGCATGCTGGACCTCACCAGCAAGGCTGTCCACCCAGTCCTATTCTAGCCAACACCTTGTCTTCTCTCATCGGAGTATTTCTGTAGAACAACTTGTCTAACAAAACTAGCAAAATTATTCCAGTTTGACTCGCTTCTTAGCATGTAGTCTATTGTTGTCTCTGGAGTTATACCTGTGAGTGCCTTACTATGTCTAAGTGTGTCCCACCTATTGCACTCAAAAAAGGTGTGCTCAGCATCATCTATCTCGTTGCAGTAGTTGCGAATTGGCTCTTCTCTCTTGCCTATTTTGTGCAGGTAGTTATTGAAGGAACCATGTCCTGTAAAAAACTGCGATAGGTGATGATCAACCTCACCAAATCTTCTCGACAATCATGGCTTGATGTTGGGGATGAGGGTTCTCGTCCATTAACCCACAGCTTCCTGCGACCATCTTTCCTGCCAGATATTATAAACGGCATCCCTGACCTCTTGTTCTGGCTTGCCTTCTGCCCTCTCCACCCTCTTTTTTGCGATTAGGTCAATAGGAAGTGTACCCGATAACACGCACAGGGCGGCATAGGACACTGTCCTGTATGCGGACACAACACCTAGGAGCACACACCTGTGCGTCCTCGCCAGTCTCTCTTTGTTGCGCTTGATGGCGATAGAGCGCCACCAGGCCGGAACGGCATACATAAGCGAAGACACGACGGTGATCGACGGTGGTCGACGGTGGCCCGAGGGGCATTCTGCGATGACAATGATGTTTAGACTTTTTATCATCCTTTCTGCCTTGAAAGCTGCTTTTGACCAATATCACGCCAATCGATACTTAAGATATTGACATTACCACTCACCTTTAATAAACTGAGGTTACGGTCTAGTAATTCATAGTACGTAGTAGTAAATAGCTTTACTATATTTGGAGCTCTAGCAATATAAAAGATTATAACAATAAATTGAATAAGAAAAGAATCTGAAATCCTGATTTACATTTAATGTAATTAGGTAATTTTTCCTAGAGAAAAGATATCTTACATGCTGTATACATTTTCATTTCCTTAATTTTCGAATCACGCACAAGTTTCATCAATATTTGCAAGCACTGACTAAAAAAAAAATAAAAAAAAAATAAATAGGATAGTTATGAATAGAACTAAAACTGAGCTAAACCCACCAATTGAAATAGTAAGAGATGTTTATTTTAATAGCATTCTACGCTGTTTTACCAGGAATAACCATATAATAGAGTTCCGTTTTCTTACAGGATTAACATTTTTCTAAGGGTTTTTATCTCACGTCTCTAAAGGGGAAAAATAAAAATCTGAAACTACAGAAGGGAAAAAGAACACACTATACTTTAGCACTTTTTTACCTTCCTTCTGTACCTTTTAATACAGTATTCATAAAATGAGCTTTCATATTTTATGACAACAACTTTCTAATAGTAGGATTATCACAAAGCTTTAGTTTGTAGACCCACCCAAATATAATCCTTTCTTTCATGCCACAAGATGGTCATTCATCCTCTATTTGTTCGTCATTTAAATGTTAGGAAGTTTTCGTATTAGCTACTTAAGTATTTTTCTTCTAGGAGTATGTATTTTACTATAATCATTGAATAGTTTCGAAAACTTCAAGTTAAAAATATGCAGATTATTTTGGCGGAAGACTGAGCATTTTTTAGTAAAAAGGAAACCAAAAAAAGACCATTAATTATTACAAATAAATGGTGGAATCATTTTTTTAAGTAATAAATTCGAATAAAAAAACAGTTGTAGGACTTCCCCGTCACGTTAGCCGCGTATCGGCGAAGTCCTAGAACTGCTGGTTATTTTTGATGCACGACTTACACACATTTAAATATACTTACACATCATTTTATTTAAATATTTTTCGTTTATTTAATTAAATGATACTAATGAAAGCGCGTGCGCATACCGTATCTAATTTGCGCGGGTGCGGCGGTACTAGCGGCGACGGTCAGCACTAACTAAATTAATGTAATTTCACAACCTATATAGAACAAATTTCGCTTGTATGGTCGGCGCTTGTGTAGCCGCGATGCTTAACGCACCAGATACAGAGTTAACCGGGTGATCGACTTCGTGACCCAGGCAGACTGACTTAATTTTAAACTTTAAATATTATTCTTTATTTAATTCTACCACTCACCTGTGATGTCACAACACAGCAGACGATTACAACAGCGTCTTTTGGGGCGGAGGTACGATTTTGCTTTTTTTTTGTTAAAACTATTGTTATTTTTTAATTGTTAACAAATGTGCCTAAGAAAACTATGACCTTAATTAGGCGAAACGTCGAGATACTGAGGGTGACCTTGCTTACAGCCTCACTCCCTTGACCTTTTAATTTGAAAATTTAGTGGTATCGTAATAGAAGTATGGCATATAATATGATATGCATCCCCATACACAGAAGTAAACTGAACTAGGTTGGTAAAATTAGTCCAGTAGTTCTAGAGATATAAAGTGATTTAGAGGCCAACACCGAACACACACACACGTACATACGAACATTAACATCCAGAAAATTCCATCCGGTTTTTTGGGTTCTTTAGATGTCAAAACGTCAAGATCCGGTGAAACCGCATGTACCAAAACTAGATCGATTACAAACAATAAATAAATAAAGCGAAATAAATTTAAAAAAATTAATAAAAATAAATAAATACACAACTATGGTCAGAAAATTTACGGTATCATCATCATTATCGGTTTACGAGAATCTAAAGAAATTTTACAGGAAAATTTATCTGTTTTATATATATATTTAATTAAATTTGTTAACTAATGATGAAAAATCATTTGGTGAGAGAATAATACCAGTTTTTTCTTCGGCCATTAAGAAATATATTCGAAAAAGTTTTGGTTGGTAGAAGAAAAAAAAGGAAATTTCCTCTTGCAATAATACCCGATCAATATACTTAAAATTAATGAAATGTTTAATTTAAAAAGAAATTCTTTATTGATATTTAATTTAAAATTATTATTTTCTTAAAACAAATACAAAGTTATTCATAAAAAGAACTTGAATAATTTAAGAAAAAAAGGTTGCATAAAAGTATTTTTATTTTTATGGTAAACACCGTAAGCGGCAAAAAATGCAAGTAATATAAAGAAAGATTTAGGGTTTCTACCTTAAATCCCTAAGAATCGTAAACGGAGCTCCACCTAATGTCAACAACATTATTCTCTATTCCATCACATATCAAAATTCTTTCACCAAGAAGATACTTCCAGATCTCTTTCCGCTCGATTTCAAGAAAATGATGAAAAAACATGGTTCATTTTTTTATATCTAAAAAGGTTTTTTCTCTCTAGATCAAACAAATTCTGAAAATATTTCCTATTTTCAATATTTAATCGTCATACAAATTTTAAATATCATTAAAATAAAATAATTATAGAGATTTCAGTATTATAAAAAAAAATTATATTATTACCGAAAAATATAAAACAAAACTATTCTTAAACGTTATATTAAATTATCCTTCCATTTATTAGATTAGCATAACGGGGAGAAGGCTTCGTAAAAGATTTTACATCCTTACACGATAAAGAAGAACCATAAAATATACATACATAATTTCTGATAGAAACATATTTGAAATAAACTAAATTTTTTAGATGAAAATCTATAAAGAATAAAACAACGTTTAAACAAATTTCAAATAGATTTCTAATTAAAAAAAGATAAAATTAATCCAAATCGTTGAAACTTTATTTTAATTTAATTTTTATCTACAGTAAGTGAATAAATAACAAAGCTCATTTTATTAGAAAAATACCTATTAATTATCTATGAGTCAGGAATGCTTTCTTTCTTTTTCCTATTTAGCCTCCGGTTTTTACTCTTCAGATAATACTTCAGAGGATGAATGAGGATGATATGTATGAGTGTAAATGTGTAGTCTTGTACAGTCTCAGTTCGACCGTTCCTGAGATGTGTGATTAATTGAAACCCAACCACCAAAGAACACCGGTATCTAAGATCTAGTATTCAAATCCTTATAAAAGTAACCGCCTTTATTAGGACTTGAACGCTGGAACTCTCGACTGCGAAATGAGCTGATTTGGGAAGACGCGTTAACCACTAGACCAACCCGGTGGGTTGAGTCACGAATACTTAGAATAATTTAAAAGAAATTAATTTATAGAACATTTTTATAGAGTTAAATAATTCCAAAAAAATAAAACTTAAGTATTTTTAAAAAATACGCATTTCGGTTAGTAAACAATAATAATCAATATAAGTATGGGAATTCATATATGTAAATTACGAACACTATCTCTTAGTATAAAGCCGAAAGTTTTTTGGCTGTTTGTTGGTTTTGGTATCACGCGAGAACCAACCGACTGATTTCTTACAAATTTGCAAGATACAGTCGCTATATCCCAAGGAATGTTTTAAGCCATAGACCGAGGCCTTAGCCTCCTTGGGGATTGAGCTGCGAATGTAAGATATTTATTAAACAAGTAAAGATTAATCCTTTTACTTGAATCCTTTGTTATGAATTTTTCGTCGTCAAAGGTGATGTACTTCAGTTGCCATTCTGTCTTTTGTAATTTAATTTCTTTTTAAGTGTTCTATAAAGCCTAACTTCTTTAACTGATTTATCAGTTTTATTCTCACAACCATGAGGGCAACGAACACTGCGGGGGACCAAGGGGAAGAGCCCTTTTGGCTAGACAGGAACGGCAAGCAAAACAAGCTAGGCGGTCCTGGGGGATAGCCCCGTGTCCCCGGGTGGCCCCAGGGTCGGCTCCGGGGTTCGCCTGGGTCCCGAGTCGCCTGGCTAGACGGTCGGACGAGCCAAGAGAACTCTAACTTGCTAGTATATAAATTATATATGTATATAAATCTATATATGTACTCGTATATATATTAACTGATAACTACGATCCGTTTATTATCGTTCCATAGATAAGTGCCATAACCAGATGATAATCTTGTTCTTTACTTCTTACTTTTAATCTGGCATTACAAATTACGTAAAAAATACGGTGGGAAAAATCTTCTTAATTCTGATACAATCTTGCTTTTTAGAGTGGGACTGAAAATCATATTACCCTTAAGTAATATATAAACTGAATAAAATAAATATTATCTTGTAATAGAATTAAAATTATAAAATATTTTCATAATTTCTATATAAAAAATTCAGTAAACTTAAACAGAACTAACAGTTTAACTAAAATGTTAAATTAATGTTTCTGTAAATTTCTTTTCTTATTTTTATACAGAATTAAAAGTGAAATTGTATGCAAATGTTTAAAATTGTGGATAACTTCCATCATTAAAATCATGGAATTCTTTAGAGGATTATTATTTTTTCTTGCGCTGAATACTGAAAAAGTTTTCAGTAAAAAGAATCAGTAATTCTCTTTCTGAAATCATGATAAAAATATATTTTATCTGACTAAAAAAAAAAACCTGTTATTAGTTTAGAAAGAATTTAATTTTTTCAGAATTATTTACAAAGATCGTTCGAATATATTTATAAAAGTTTAAAATCATATGTGAATAAAATTACCCGTTAATTATTTAATTGAAAATAGCCTTCTGTTCGGTTACCAGAATGTAATCATAACAAAAAATAACACATCTACTAGAGGCCTGATTTACCGAGTATCAAATTCTGCTTAATAATTGAAATTTATTTCGATAAACATGAAATGTAGACCCTAATACTCATAAAGCAACTGATATAAAAAAGAGATTAACATTTTTTATTTTACAATTTTGGAAGCTTATTTTTAGAAAGGCTGCCTAATTTTGCCGAATTTTCTTCGGTTTTTGGTTAGAGCTTAAAAATTTTAATTAAATCTAGCCTACTAATTTAACTTTTTTCATTTTTCTAATGTGTACGTTGCAATCTGTTCCAAGTAGTAAACAATAAGCAATCCCGCGCTACGGCGCAATGAGATGGCGATATGTAAGACATGGAAATGAGGTGTAGCCTTGTACATAATCAGGTCGATTATTCTTGAAACATGTGATTAATTGATCCCCAACCACTATAGTACATCC